>NC_049217.1:1986168-2103668 GCF_013347855.1 Anguilla anguilla | reverse complement strand
CTGTGCAGACGCTCACCTTCTCATTCGCAGCTATTCGGCTTTAAGGGCTGACCGACGGGGTCCAACCACAGCCTAAGTCACACACACACACACACACCAGGCAGACTGTACCCTGATGCGTGTACCCACTATTTTCGACCAATCGTCGCCTTGGTGTGTTCCCAGTTTAAGGGCCTGCACAGCTGTGACTGCAGTTCTATTCAGCTTTCACAGTCTTAAAGCAAGTGTGTGTATGTGTGTGTGTGTGTGTGTGTGTGTGCACGTGTGCGTGCGTGTGTGTGTACGTGTGCGTGTGTGTATGTGCATGTGTGCGTGCGCGCGTGTGCGTGTGTGTGTACGTGTGCGTGCATGTGTGCACGTGTGCGTGTACGTGTGCGCGTGTGTGTGTGCACGTGTGTGTGCGTGTGTGTGCACGTGTGCGTGTGTACGTGTGTGTGTGTGTACGTGTGCGTGTGTGTGCATGTGTGCACGTGTGTGTGCACGTGTGTGTGTGCGTGTACGTGTGTGTGTGTGTGTGCACGTGTGTGTGTGTGTGTGTATGTGTGCGCGCGTGTGTGTGTACGTGTGCGTGTGTGTGTGTGTGCATATGTGTGCATGTGTATGCTTGTGTGTGTGTGTGTGTGTGCGTGTGTGTGCATGCGTGCGTGTGTGTGCTTGTGTGCATGTGTGTGTGTGTGCGCGCGTGTGTGTGTGTGTGCTTGTGTGCATGTGTGTGTGTGTGCGCGTGTGTGTGTGTGTGCATGTGTGTGTGTGTGCGCGCGCGTGTGTGTGTGTGTGTGCATCTGTGTGTGTGTGCGCGCGTGTGTGTGTGTGTGTGTGTGTGCTTGTGTGCATGTGTGTGTGCGTGTGTTTGTATGCTTGTGCGTTACAGCGGGGACCACAAGCAGAAGTTCTACTGGGGACACAAGGAGATCCTGCTGCCGGTGTATAAGAACATGGGCGACGCCATGAAGAAGCACCCGGAGGTGGACGTGCTCATCAGCTTCGCCTCCCTGCGCTCCGCCTTCGACAGCACCATGGAAACCATGCAGTACCCCCAGGTGAGCAGGCCAATCAGCAGAACTGTTACAGGCCATCTGTGTCTGTGAGCTTTGTGTCTGGGTGCTGGGTCTTTGATCTCTGGGTACTGGGTCAGTCAGCTCTGGGTGCTGGGTCTGTGAGCACTGGGTGCTGCGTCTGTGAGCTCTGGGTGCTGGGTCTGTGAGCACTGGGTGCTGGGTCAGTCAGCTCTGGGTGCTGGGTCTGTGAGCACTGGGTGCTGCGTCTGTGAGCACTGGGTGCTGGGTCAGTCAGCTCTAGGTGCTGGGTCTGTGAGTGCTGGGTCAGTCAGCTCTGGGTGCTGGGTCTGTGAGCTCTGGGTGCTGGGTCTGTGAGCTCTGGGTGCTAGGTCTGTGAGCACTGGGTGCTGGGACAGTCAGCTCTGGGTGCTGGGTCAGTCAGCTCTGGGTGCTGGGTCTTTGAGCTCTGGGTGCTGGGTCAGTCAGCTCTGGGTGCTGGGTCTGTGAGCTCTGGGTGCTGGGTCAGTCAGCTCTGGGGGCTGGGTCTAATGCGTTAACCAATGCTCTTCCAGATCCACACCATCGCCATCATTGCTGAGGGCATCCCTGAAGCCCAGACCAGGAAACTGATCAAAAGGGCAGATGAGAGGGGCGTCACCATCATTGGCCCGGCAACGGTAAGGCCACGCCCCTGGAAACAGTAACGTGCGCATGCGTGCGTGTGCAGGGTTCCCATACTCCATGGTCTTTAGAGTCTTACTTGCATCCAGGAAAGTTATGGAACTTGGCCTGCTCAATTAAATGATCTCTTTTGCAAAGTTTAACAGTTGTTCTTCGCTAATAGTGGTTACAAATTGTAAAATTACAAGTAATGGTAGGCAAAATTTAATATTTTGGAATGATGAAATGTCTACCCACTTCAGAAGAATCCTGAGAGTATCCAAAAATCCCTGAAATGGTTAATTTATCCTTTACTCCAAATTAACAACATGGCTGGAAATGGTTAGAATTTATTTTTGCGCACGGTTTCTAGCATGCTACCTTTTGTTTTTGAATGTTGATGCAAACATTGCTAGCTATTGGTGGTTCATGTAGACAACAAAGTTTTCCAAATACTCTTTGGATACATGGTACTTAAAACTGAAAGACAAGGCTGTATAGGCATTCATTTTAGGTGATGAATGGGAAAGTGGCTGAGGCCTGACTGTGTGTGTTACCCCAGGTGGGCGGAATCAAGCCGGGCTGCTTTAAGATCGGGAACACGGGGGGCATGCTGGATAACATCCTGGCCTCCAAGCTGTACCGGCCCGGCAGCGTGGCCTACGTGTCCCGCTCCGGAGGCATGTCCAACGAGCTCAACAACATCATCTCCCGAACCACCGACGGGGTCTACGAGGGCGTGGCCATCGGGGGCGACAGGTGGGCGCCAATCAGGAGGCTTCATCATCTCACCCTTACTTAACTGACCCCTCAGGAGGCCTCATCATCTCTCCCATATTTAACTAACCAATCAGGAGGCCTCATCATCTCTCGCTTATTTAACTAACCAATCAGGAGGCCTCATCATCTCTCCCATTATAACCGACCAATCAGGAGGCCTCATCATCGCTCCCATATTTAACTGACCAATCAGGAGGCGTCATCATCTCACCCTTATTTAACTGACCCCTCAGGAGGCCTCATCATCTCTCCCATATTTAACTAACCAATCAGGAGGCCTCATCATCTCTCCCATATTTAACTAAACAATCAGGAGGCCTCATCATCTCTCGCTTATTTAACTAACCAATCAGGAGGCCTCATCATCTCTCCCATTATAACCGACCAATCATTACATTACATTACATTCATTTGGCAGACGCTTTTATACAAAGCAACGTAAGGTACAATTACTTATTTTGTACAGCTATTTCTAGCCGAGAACAGTGAACACTATTCTGGTCTAACATCTGCAAAGCCAACTAGGCAGAAGAATAAGCTACAGTATTAGGACAAATACAAATTACCAAGAAGTGCAGGGATGGGGCAACATGTAACAAGTGACAGGAAAAAGGGTTTTTTATTTATTTATTTTTTTTTTTTTATACAGCGTGGTGGTGGTTAGTCTAGGTATAGTCTGAAGAGAGTGAGTCTTCAGGCCACGGCGGAAGATGGGTAGTGAGGGGGAGGTTCGGAGAGGGACGGGGAGTTCGTTCCGCCACTGGGGAGCTAGGGTGGAGAAGCTCTGTGATCCCTTTGGGCGGGTGGGAGGGGTTACAAGGCGATCAGGAGGTCTCATCATATCTCCCTTATAACTGACCAATCAGGAGGTCTCATCATCTTTCTGTTATGTAACTGACCAATCAGGAGGCCCCATCATCTCTCCCAAATTCAACTAACCAATCAGGAGGCCTCATCATCTCTCCCTTATTTAACTAACCAATCAGGAGGCCTCATCATCTCTCCCTTATTTAACTGACCAAACAGGAGGTCTCATCATCTCTCCCTTATAACTGATCAATCAGGAGGCCTCATCATCTTGCCCTTATTTAATGAACCAATCAGGAGCCCTCATCTGTCTTTTTTAACTGACCAAACAGGAGGTCTTATAATCTCTCCCTTATTTAGCTAACCAATCAGGAGGCCTCGTCATCTCGCCCATATAACTGACCAATCAGGGGGTCTCATAACCTTTCTCTTATGTAACTGACCAATCAGGAGGTCTCATAATCTTTTTCTTATGTAACTGACCAATCCAGAGGTGTAATCATCATTTCAATTAACGTAATTTAGTTCAGTCTGAATTCTGTAATTTTTGTTTATTGTTTGTTTCTTTATGTTCATTATAAATTAAATGTGCAGTAAGGTTCTTGAGTAGCACGTGCAGGGATTGTGCTCACACTCTGTGTTTTTCTAATCCTGTACGTTTATATGTGTGCGTGTGTGTGTGTGTATGTGTATGTGTGCGTATGTGTGCGTGTACGTGCGTGCATGCGTGCGTGCATGCGTGCGTGCGTGTGCGGTGTGCGTGCGTGCGTGTGTGCATGTGTGTGTGCATGTGCGTGTGTGCATGTGCGTGCGTGTGTGTGTCTGTGTGTGTCACTGCAGGTATCCTGGCTCCACGTTCATGGAGCACGTGCTGCGCTACCAGGACACCCCCGGAGTGAAAATGATTGTGGTTCTGGGAGAGGTGAGCAGTCAGGCCCTACGCTCTGTCAGCTACTCTGACTCATCAACTCTGACTCATAAACGCTGACTCATTAACTCTGGCTCATTAGCTCTGACTCATTAGCTCTGACTCATAAATACATGCTTTGTTTTTGCCTTTGAGTTCACTTTGATGAACCTTGATTTAACCGTCATTCAAACTGGAGTTGATTGAATCTTAGCCTGGGCTGCCGTCCTGGTTTCTCGCCCATTTGCCCGCCCTGTGCCCTGTGTTTGCTGTAGATCGGAGGAACAGAGGAATACAAGATCTGCCAGGGAATTCGGAAGGGCAGGATCACCAAGCCGGTGGTGTGCTGGTGCATCGGGACGTGCGCCACCCTGTTCACCTCTGAGGTCAGAGAGCACACCTGTGGGGGAGGGGGAGGGGGAAGGGGGGGGAGCACGGAGGAGCAGTCAGCATGAGCATTATTACAGGCCATTGCGTGTGTTCCCATGGAGGACACAGATATGGTGCAGTGGTAATATAGGGAAACAGCTGAGCAGCACTGGTGCTATGGGGACACAGCTGAGGCACACTGGTTATTTGGGATGTGTAGGGGCACTGCATGTGTTGCTGATTTGGGGACTGTCGGGACAATGCTGAGACAAGCTGGGCATGTGGAGGGTGGCACTGATGCACTGTGGGTATGGTTTTTGTACACAGGTGCAGTTTGGCCACGCCGGGGCCTGTGCCAACCAGGCCTCTGAGACAGCAGTGGCTAAGAACCAGGCCCTGAAGGAGGCTGGTGCCTTCGTTCCCAAGAGCTTTGATGAGTTGGGAGACCTCATCAAGTCAGTGTCAAATACACACACACACATACAGCCCATGCCATATAACCATCATATACACACACACACAGCCCATGCCATATAACCATCATATACACACACACACAGCCTATGCCATATAACCATCATACACACACACACACACACACACACACAGCCCATGCCATATAACCATCATACACACACACACACACACACACACACACAGCCCATGCCATATAACCATCATATACACACACACATACACACACACACACACACACACACACAACCCATGCCATATAACCATCATACACACACACATACACACACACACAGCCCATGCCATATAACCATCATATACACACACACACACACAAACACAGCCCATGCCATATAACCATCATACACACACACAGCCCATGCCATATAACCATCATATACACACACACACACACACACACACACACACAACCCATGCCATATAACCATCATCATACACACACACACACACACACACACACACACACACATTTATTTGGATATGGCTGATAAGAAGCCAGTTCATGCCCGTCATGCACCCGCTTTATTGTGTTCATAGTTTTGTTTTGCCTATTCAGTGCTATTTTCCTTTAAGAAGTTTCCATATTCATGTTTCCATGGTGGTTATTTTCACCTGAAGATCTGCTCTGTCTTTACCGTATGCTCATCTTTCCTGTTGTGATCTGCAGGACTGTTTACGAAGACCTTGTTGCCAAGGGAACCATTGTTCCTGCAGCGGAGGTACCCCCTCCAACGGTGCCAATGGACTATTCCTGGGCACGGGTAAGGGTGCCAACCTGTGCATCCCCATGACTCAACACCAAAGAGCAAGAACATAACATCATTGTATAATGTATAATGGCCAGCCTTGTGTGTGCTAGGCTGATAGCATTCTACTGTAAGCCTGGAGAAAGCTGTGCAATTCATAGGCCTGTCCATTCTGGTAATTTATCCAATACCTATCCAGAAACCCTACTTCCTGCATGACCTCATCACGGTCTCCCCCTATAGGAGCTGGGTATGATCAGGAAGCCCGCCTCCTTCATGACCAGTATCTGTGACGAGCGGGGCCAGGAGCTGCTATATGCTGGCATGCCGATCACGGAGGTGTTCAAGGAGGAGATGGGCCTGGGAGGAGTTCTGGGGCTCCTGTGGTTCCAGAGGAGGTGTGTGGGGCCCCACCTATCCCAGCATGCCTTTGGGGTTCCAAGGCCAAAACTTTCATTCTGTCAGTATACATCTTGGCCAGACCAAATGTGGCAATATGCTGTTATTAAATTATCACCACACAAAAATTGGAGATTGTTAATAATTGAGAAAATATTTTACAATACTTATTTATCAATTTTTTTGGACTACTGCAGTTACTGATTATAATTTGTCAAAGGTAAGTGTGTTAGTGTTTGTGGATCAGTTAATTTATTGTTTTCTTAAACCTATTTTAAGAAATGCGCGTTTCTGCTATTTTAGTTTCAGTGACCAGGTGTCCACATATTCAGAAGTTTGGACCCCATAGCACATTGCAGAAAATGAAAGCATGATGAAAGACTGATTAAAAGTCCAGGGATGGGAATATCCTGCACATTCTGGCATAGCTATTGCTAATGTTACGTGCCTTTAATATGGTATACCAACCCTCAGTGAAAGGTTTTTTATTAAGAATAATTAACAGCTTGCTCTAATTCAGAGGCTGGGTACGGGTCATGAGACTGATGATTGACAGCTCACGCCATGGCACCAGATTGCCATGCCATGCCAACCAGTCACTGATATGTGCCTGTTGATGTGTGTTTGAGTGCAGTGTTAGTCAAATGGCAGCCTAGTTGTTTGCTGAGTGCAGTAGTGTTTATGTTAACTGCAGGCTTGTTGAATGGTTAATTAGGTGCAGTTTAGGTAGAGGCAGGCCTGGTTGAGTTTGTTGGGTGAGAGTCTTGCCATGATGGTAATGGTGGTGGAGTCTTGCCATGATGGTAATGGTGGTGGAGTCTTGTTGTGATTGTAATGGTGGTGGAGTCTTGTTGTTATTGTAATGCTGGTGGAGACTTGCTGTGATGGTAATGCGGGTGGAGACTTGCTGTGATGGTAATGCTGGTGGAGTCTTGCCATGATGGTAATGCTAGTGGAGTCTGTCGTGATGGTAATACTGGTGGAGTCTGTCGTGATGGTAATGCAGGTGGAGTCTTGCTGTGATGGTAATGCTGGTGGAGTCTGTCGTGATGGTTGTAATGCTGGTGGAGTCTTGCCATGATGGTAATGCTAGTGGAGTCTGTCGTGATGGTAATGCTGGTGGAGTCTGTCAGGATGGTAATGCAGGTGGAGTCTTGCTGTGATGGTAATGCTAGTGGAGTCTTGCCATGATGGTAATGATGGTGGAGTCTGCCGTGATGGTAATGATGGTGGAGTCTTGCCATGATTGTAATGCTGGTGGAGTCTGCCGTGATTGTAATGCTGGTGGAGTCTTGCCATGATGGTAATGCTGGTGGAGTCTGCCGTGATTGTAATGCTGGTGGAGTCTTGCTGTGATGCTAATGCTGGTGGAGTCTGTCGTGATGGCAATGCTGGTGGAGTATGTTGTGATTGTAATGCTGGTGGAGTCTTGCCGTGATTGTAATGCTGGTGGTGTCTTGCCGTGATGCTAATGCTGGTGGAGTCTGTCGTGATGGCAATGCTGGTGGAGTCTGCCGTGATTGTAATGCTGGTGGAGTCTTGCCGTGATGGTAATGCTGGTGGACTCTGCCGTGATTGTAATGCTGGTGGAGTCTTGCCGTGATGGTAATGCTGGTGGACTCTGCCGTGATTGTAATGCTGGTGGAGTCTTGCTGTGATGGTAACGGTGGAGTCTGCCGGCAGGTTGCCGCGCTACGCCTGCCAGTTCATTGAGATGTGCCTCATGGTGACGGCGGATCACGGCCCGGCGGTTTCCGGCGCACACAACACCATCGTCTGCGCCCGCGCCGGCAAGGACCTCATCTCCAGCCTGACCTCCGGCCTCCTGACCATCGTAAGACCCCCGCTAGCTCCTGCAGAGGCACTGTTCCCTTTGATTTAGGAGAGACCCCGCTAGCTCCTGCAGAGGCACTGTTCCCTTTGATTTAGGAGAGACCCCCGCTACCTCCTGCAGAGGCACTGTTCCCTTTGATTTAGGAGAGACCCCCGCTAGCTCCTGCAGAGGCACTGTTCCCTTTGATTTAGGAGAGACCCCTGCTAGCTCCTGCAGAGGCTCTGTTCCCTTTGATTTAGGAGAGACCCCGCTAGCTCCTGGGAAGGCTCTGTTCCCTTTGATTTAGGAGAGACCCCCGCAAGCTCCTGCAGAGGCACTGTTCCCTTTGATTTAGGAGAGACCCCCGCTAGCTCCTGCAGAGGCACTGTTCCCTTTGATTTAGGAGAGACCCCCGCTAGCTCCTGCAGAGGCACTGTTCCCTTTGATTTAGGAGAGACCCCTGCTAGCTCCTGCAGAGGCACTGTTCCCTTTGATTTAGGAGAGACCCCCGCTAGCTCCTGCAGAGGCACTGTTCCCTTTGATTTAGGAGAGACCCCCGCTAGCTCCTGCAGAGGCACTGTTCCCTTTGATTTAGGAGAGACCCCCGCAAGCTCCTGCAGAGGCACTGTTCCCTTTGATTTAGGAGAGACCCCCGCTAGCTATTGCAGAGGCGCTGTTCCCTTTGATTTAGGAGAGACCCCCGCTAGCTCCTGCAGAGGCACTGTTCCCTTTGATTTAGGAGAGACCCCTGCTAGCTCCTGGGAAGGCGCTGTTCCCTTTGATTTAGGAGAAAAAAAGCTGAGTTTTTCAAACCATCTCTGTATTCTGAGGAACTCATCTGGGTATTAAGCATTAAGGAATGTGTGTGTGTGTGTTTGTGTGTGTGTGTCCATGTGTGTGTGTATTTGTGTGCGCGTGTGTGTGTGTGTGTGTGTGTGTGTGTGTGCGTGCGCGTGTGTGCATGTGTGTGTGTTTATGTGCGTTAGGGGGACCGGTTTGGAGGAGCTCTGGATGCTGCTGCTAAGCAGTTCAGCAAGGCGTTTGACAGCGGGCTGCTTCCCATGGAGTTTGTCAACAAGATGAAGAAGGAGGGCCGGCTGATCATGGGCATCGGCCACAGGGTCAAATCGGTGAGCTCCACCCCCAAGTGCCTACAGTATCCCTGGCCTCTGTACATACAGCCTAACCTCTGTACATACAGCCTGGTCTGTGTACATACAGCCTGGCCTCTGTACATACAGCCTGGTCTCTGTACATACAGCCTGGCCTCTGCACATACAGCCTGGCCTCTGCACATACAGCCTGGCCTCTGCACATACAGCCTGGTCTCTGTACATACAGCCTGGTCTCTGTACATACAGCCTGGCCTCTGCACATACAGCCTGGCCTCTGCACATGGGTACCTACAGCACAGTAGTACCTGAGACAGACTGGCTTTCCTGTGGAGTAGTGCGCAGGTTACCTCACTGAGCGCACCACTGCCCTGCCGCAGGTTCCCAGGGACCCAATCACGCGTGTCTGACGGCACACTTTCATTGCAAAGCGTAATGGCTGTTTCCTCGCTGTTTAGATCAACAACCCTGACATGAGAGTTCAGATCCTGAAGGACTTTGTGAAGCAGAACTTCCCTGCCACCCAGCTGCTGGACTACGCTTTGGATGTGGAGAAGATCACAACCTCCAAGGTACCCTCTTAAAAACTTCAGCCAATCCCAAGCCATGCAGCCTCCCGGGCACCCCAACAGTGTGTGCATGACAGGCTAACCCTAACAGTCTGTGCGTGACAGGCTAACCCCAACAGTCTGTGCATGACAGGCTAACCCTAACCCCAACAGTCTCTGCATGACAGGTTAACCCTAACCCAAACAGTCTGTGCATGACAGGCTAACCCTAACAGTCTGTGCGTGAGAGGCTAACTCTAACCCCAACAGTCTGTGCGTGAGAGGCTAACTCTAACCCCAACAGTCTGTGCGTGACAGGCTAACCCCAACCCCAACCCCAACAGTCTGTTCATGACAGGCTAACCCCAACCCCAACAGTCTGTGATTACACAAAGAAATGAGCTTGCTGGGTAGCCTTTAGTAGCCAGGCCTGTGATGTAGCCAGCCGCATTTCCACCAAAAGTACCCGGAACCTTTAGTCCCAGGAACTACTTTTCAAGGAACTAAAATGTTCCTTCAGCCCATTGTTGTCTGCGTTTCCACCGCGGTCTAAAGTCCCACAAAGATTAGGCAAATTAGCCCACTGACGTATGAAAAAGCGACGTTGTCGTCGGTCCATCTGTCCTATGATTTCTTCTGTAACCCCATACTACCACCGAAGTAGCCTACATTATTTTCTAATAACCGGGACAGCCCGGAGGGATTTATTCCACTTATACAACGGGTTACCAACAATGACTATATATGGTTGCTTTTGTATTTATTGATTTTTATCGATTTAATCACCTGAAATTGAAATATTCTTCCGCGGCCGTTTGGGCATATTTTACCGTTGTCAAGCAAAACTCGTTGGTAGTTGGACTTGAACCGTTGTTATGCAACAAATAGGATATAACAGGCCAGATTGTAACCGTTTTATATATCCTCTCAAACACATTCATTATGTTTTTATGCAAACATTCACTTTCATGTCTTGACATCCGAGGCGACAGAATGCATTCACATTCCACAAATAACTGGCAGTGGTACAGCCACCGTTTGCTTTCCTTCAAAGTTACTGCTAGCCGAGCAGCGAAGTGTGCCCTCCAGATGCGAACCATGCACCATAAATTAGTCCATAGTCTTCCTGGTCTTTTTGTGGAATTGAAGAATGGCAGAGTAAAATTATGGCAGTCTGAAAAAGCAATAATAATTACTAGAATTAACCTGTTATTTTACCCTGACAAAAATCGCGGAAGGTGATTTCCAGTTTGCTTTTACTGTATCACCAATGTAAATTACGCAAAACTACCGCATACCTCACATAACTGTATCAAATGTTTTGAGTCAATTACAACAAGCTAACAAAGAAAATCCAGAAGAAAATATTCAGCAACCGAATTAAACCGTTTGAATGTTTTACGTAATATGCTGTCCCAGAACGAATGCTTATCATTTTATAAAACGAATACTAAAGCAAGAAAAGAACAGAAGAGCACACATGTTATAATTCCAAGACGTTGGCAGGCTATAACCAAAAGTAGGCTACTGCGCCGCATAACATACAAGTTTGATTTGAAGTTATTATGAAAATAAATCGGTTTGCGGCTGCAGATTTTTAAAAATGGCGGTTGAAATAAAACACTGCGAGTAGTCGACCAATCAGAAATTTTCAGCGCTTGCGCCCCACCCCAAAAGTTCCGGTACTTTTGGAAAGTACTACCCCCCGAGCAGGGACTTTTTTGGGGGTAAAATAAAGTCCCTGGAACTTAATTTAGACCCTAGTTCCTGCGGTCGAAACGCACTGAGTTCCTCAAAAGGTTCCTAGTTTCGGGGTAAAGTTCCTGCGGTGGAAACGCGGCTTTAGACATGGTTAGTGCGCTCTGCAAGTACAAAAAGCCAAAATACTGGAGAGACTGAGCTCACACAGATGCTCTCATACAACACTGTCAGCTTTTAGGAAGGGAATTTTAACTGTCACCCTCCTCCCCTCCTCTTCCAGAAACCAAACCTCATCCTCAACGTGGACGGCTTCATTGGGGTGGCCTTCGTGGACCTGCTGAGGACATGTGGTGTATTCACACGGTGGGGGAAACCATCTGTCTGTCTGTCTGCTTGCGTGTCTGCTTGCCTGTCTGTTTGTGTGTCTGGCTGGCTGTCTGTCTGTCTGTCAGACTGTCTGCCTGTCTATGTCTCCCTTGTCTACCTGCCTGCCTGTCTGTCTGTCTATCTGTTAACTGGTCGAGGCAACGTCGGCCCACCAGCCTCTGGATTTGATTGGAGGCCATCAGGCTCATCCATGTGCAGCAGCGTGCCGCCGCGACCATCGCGCCAGCAGCCCTTAGTTCTGTTTTAATTCAGACTTCCCGCCGATTGTGGTTACTCTGTTCAGAACACCACCCGGGTGCAAACTAGGCATGACTGTGTCTGCTCCACAGGGACGAGGCTGACGAGTTTGTGGAGATCGGGGCTCTGAACGGGATCTTCGTGCTGGGCAGAAGCATGGGTTTTATCGGTGGGTATGAGCAAACTGAAGAGAGCACACTATAGCATTGGGAATGTTCCAGAAACAACACAAACGGTGCCTTAGTCAGTACAAAGACACGTATGGTGCCCAGCCCATAATGTTTTATAAGACACTGTTATACAGCATACAGTCATATTCATAAGAGCTTTTACAGTTAGTCTTCATAAGAATATTATTTACATATCCACATGTGCCATGTAAAATACACAATGTATTACAGCTTTTGTAATTCCTATGTATAATATCCAGTTCACTGCTGTGCAGAAGGGTTTGGGTGACTCAGATAGCTCTCTGCTAAGCATACGCTCAGTGAAAGGTTTAAGGCAGTTCTCAGTGCTGTAGGGTTCTGGGGGAAAGCCACACCCATTCTCAGTGCTGTAGGGTTCTGGGGGAAAGCCACACCCACTCTCAGTGCTATAGGGTTCTGGGGGAAAGCCATGCCCACTCTCAGTGCTGTAGGGTTCTGGGGGAAAGCCATGCCCACTCTCAGTGCTGTAGGGTTCTGGGGGAAAGCCACACTCGCTCTCAGTGCTGTAGGGTTCTGGGGGAAAGCCACACCCACTCTCAGTGCTGTAGGGTTCTGGGGGAAAGCCACACCCACTCTCAGTGCTGTAGGGTTCTGGGGGAAAGCCACACCCACTCTCAGTGCTGTAGGGATCTGGGGGAAAGCCACACCCACTCTCAGTGCTGTAGGGTTCTGGGGGAAAGCCACACCCACTCACAGTGCTGTAGGGTTCTGGGGGAAAGCCACACCCCCTCTCAGTGCTGTAGGGTTCTGGGGGAAAGCCACACCCACTCTCAGTGCTGTAGGGTTCTGGGGGAAAGCCACACCCACTCTCAGTGCTGTAGGGTTCAGGGGGAAAGCCACACCCACTCTCAGTGCTGTAGGGTTCTGGATTCAGGACTGATGTATATCTAGACAACCACGACTTTTACCTTCATTAAAATACAATGACATCTATCTAATTAGGGTGTAGAGCGGGAAAGCTGGGGAACAGACCCCATCCTCCCGAGGAGACAGACACCTGTGTGTGCCCCCGAGGGCTGAACAATGGGTGGACTTCTCTTACCAGTGAGCCTGTTGGCACTACTGATTGGATATAGGGTCTCTGCATACACTGTAGGAAACTGATTTAGTTGATTTCTTTCCTTTTTCTGCCATTCCTCTTCTGTGGAGTGGAATAGAGGCCGATGCCCTGGAAAAAGCCAGACATTGCCCTTATTATCAGACTTGCACCATTGGTACAGTTGTAGTACATGGATTTATGAACGGTCTTTATACAGAACTGTATGAAGAGTCAAAGGTAGCCAACATGTATTCTGCATTGCTAACCTCAAACCTCAAGTCATGTCGTTTGTCAAGTTTTTGTACATAGACATCACTGCTTCACTCGCCATATAAAACTTAAAGGAGAACTGAGATGAGTCATGAGAAGCCAGGTGAGTCGGTGCTGATTGACAGGTCCAAGCCAGATGAGTCGGTGCTGATTGACAGGTCCAAGCCAGATGAGTCGGTGCTGATTGACAGGTCCAACAGCCATTTGAGGAACAGTGTCAGGAGGATGTCCTTCACAGAGCTGGAGTGCGGCAGCCAGGAGGCCCTGTTATTGACCTCTGCTCTGTTCTGTTCCCTTCAAGGGCACTACCTAGACCAGAAGCGGCTGAAGCAGGGCCTGTACAGGCACCCATGGGACGACATCTCCTACGTGCTTCCTGAACACATGTCCATGTAACCACGGCGACTCCAGAGCCAGCCCCTTGAGGCCTAGTACCACAACTGTCTTACTTCTGTTGCCATTAAAATGACCTGGGGGGGGATTCATCAGTCACAGCAGAAGGGGAGCCATGACCATTACAAGTGATTTAGCCTCAGAAGTCAATGTAATCAATGTGAACACATTCATTACCATTTAAAACAGAGGTCCTGCCAGGAGCATTCCAATAGTATCGGTGTTAAATTGTAGTTGTCTTAATTTCCCATGTAATTTTTGTGGACCTCAATTATATCCTTTCTACCACAACTTTCCATTGCAAAGGAAGTCCTTCCATCCAAACATAGTATTATAGCTCCTAATAATTCTGCTACTATTTGCTGTACGTATCTGACTACATGTTTAAAGGTCCATGCTGTGCCATGGCAAATGTTGCGTTGCCTTGTGTTGTCTTAGAATTGGCTTTTATATTTGTTGCCATGATACAAAAAAAAATCTAATTAAAAAAGAAATCTACTGTTTGCAAACGTCACAATATCTTATATATAGGAACAAATGAAGATACATATGTAGAAAGCTGTATGCATATATATAGAAACAAATGAAGATACATGTGTAGAGTATGCATGTATGTGATTAGAAAGGATGCAGTGATTAACGGGCCTACACTTTAAATGGAGAATTTACCTGCTCTTAGTATTGCTTCAGCTACTGTACATCATGTGACTCCCTGTTTATGCCACAAAGGTGTAGATTTAAAGCAGATCCTGGTTTCCTTCTAAAAAAGCAGGATCTATGGTCATGTGAGAAGCCATGAATATCATGAGCTCACAGGCATGTGCACCTACAGCCCACTGCAACCAAGCCAAATGAAGATTACTCATCAGTACTGTGCAAGGGCCTGTGGTAGCAGAGAGGTTTCCTGTGTATCTCCACTGTGCTCGCTGTAGGCCCGCTGGACCCCTTTGTGCAGCTGAGTTTATGACACATCCTCTGTGGAAGCTAATTGAACAGCACCCTGTGTGTGTGTGTGTTTGTGTGTGTGTGTGTGTGTGTGTGTGTTCCATTGACTGTATATGTTGAAAGATGTCTTTGACAAGGTCTTACTTTTGTGTTCGTGTTATTGTTGCTATTAATATGAAGTCAGAATTGTAGTATAATAAAGAAAACTACTCCGCTATATTTTTTTCTCTATTTGTTCATCAATTTTCTCTTTTGATAAATCCATGTGTAGTTTTAAGATTTACCAGAACCAAATAATTTACAAATGACCATCAATTCAGACATTTACTAAATATGTGAACTATTAATTTTCTTTATATGAGGCAAATGTTCTAAATGGTGTTTAAAAAGCAAATGTTATGATAAAAATAAAAAATACATATAACCGCTTTTGGTAGTCAATACCTGTACAGAGGGTATACCCATATAAATTATAAAATAGAATGTGTGTCGATATTGTGGAGGCAGCTGGATATCCTTAAACCTTCAGAAGTGATGTTTGTGTGACATAAATAGAATAGAAATAGATTAAATAGAAGACAGATTCTAAGAAAGATATGAACGACTCATTGATTATTAGCGCTGAGTAGTGATATTAACGGCGTTGTGTCATTTGCTACATAAGTGGTTTTGAAGACAGGAGAACCACAGAAAAAAGTTTTGCTTTGACTTGGAGCTTCTCCGGGGTAACACTTGAGGTTAAGAGACTGACGCTGGGAATGCTCAAGCCCTTCGGCTGAACTCTTCATAATAAATTATCTTATTTATCCAGGTCATATCGGGGACATGAATAAAACTACATTCCAGATGACTCAGAACGCTCCGTTTCTTCAGTTTGATTGAATTGTGTTTCATGCAGTCTTGCCGAATCCAGTTGATATGTTCAGAAACATAATGAGAAGCAAGTCAAAAAAGCAGCTCATTTGTGGCAGTGATGGTTTCAGGGTGCAGTGGCTGAGCGTGGCCACCAGGGGAGCACCTTGAGTCCTAATTGGGCTCATCTGTTCTCCGCCTATTCAACCTGTAACGTGACGGGGTTCGTCGCGTCTGTGTCACTATCAGAAAGACCAGAGCCAGGTAATAGGACGGTGGGACAAGTGCTCTGTGTGACCTATATTTGTTAGGTTGCTTGTCTGGTACATTCAGTGTTGGTGTTAAGCGCAGTTTAGCGCTTTAGTAAAAAGAAAAGAAAAAGTTCTTTATTATTTTGCAGCTCTGCGAGCTGGGGTATTTGGGACGTTGTCCAGGTTTTGTATTTCTTTTGTGTTTTTCTGAGTTGCACTCAAATTTTTTATTTTTATTGTATTCTCGTTTTACCCTAAGTCTAAGGGTTTCCCGTTGGAACTTCTGGGACCTTTATTATTTAACCCTCCTGTTATGTTGCGGGTCAAATTGACCCTTTTTAAAGTTTGAAAATCTAGGAAAAATACTTAAAATTATTTTTTCAGTATGAAACTTCTTCTACTGGCCTTAATTAGTGTAATCAACATTTTAAATGAAAATGGTTCATTTCATGTATTTGCAAACCCCCCCTGTATGGGGATTGACCCGGGAACATTTTTGCTGTACCTAAAAAATGAACAGAACAGGAGGGTTAAGTAGCCTACCAGTGTTTGGGTTCTTGGTCTAGCATTGTCGGAGATCGGCTTCGCTACTATTATTTTGTGTGTCTTTTTTTCCTTCCCTCTGTTTAGTCCTTCTGGATTTAGGGGTTACTTGTAGTAGCTTGGTGTTATCCTTGTCAGTGTGCGTTTGAACCTCCGAACACTACCTATTCCCCTCACATATGGTGCAGACACATTTATGCATTATAGGTAGGCTATAGAAAATAAAAATACAGTAAAGCCGGGCACCCACCGCACGCGTATCGACCGCGAGCGCGCTACGCGCGTAACTGAAGCGTAGTTGAAGTACTGTTATTACAACGGCAGCGGGCGACGTCGTCTCCACCAGATGCGAACGCGTCGCGAACCGGCTGCGAAGCTCGCGCGACACAAGCGAACTGAAGCGTAGTTTTTCGCTTCTGTTCTATTTTTTCGGCTTGTCGCGCGTCACGATGGCCTGTTTATACACAGAAATATGCTCTAAAATGCTAGGTATACATGCTCTGATTTATATAAAAAATACAAGCCTTTTCGTTTTTCTATTGTCCTGGCAAGAAAAAAAAAAATTAAAACTGGAACCTGGGAAAAAGGCAAACTTAGTTTCGCTATCTTATTTTGCGGAGGGGGCGGGTTAAATTTGAAAATACACCACAGAAAGACGTAGCCTATTGAATGATGTAGACGTGAATGCACCGAGCAGCGGTTTGTTAGCTCGAGTGTTGGAAGGTAGTTTTTAACCAACCATTGCTCAGCCTATTTGACTTTTCCGATGTCTTCGTTCGCCGTGCTTTCAAAAAGGGCTTGTTAATAAAATCAGATAATCCACAGTGCTTTAAAAAAATCTGATTTAGTGGTCTTGCCGATGAAAATGCACCTATTTTATAAATGAAGATGTAAGCAAGTATTGCACTTGTACTTCAAAGCTTCCGGTGTTCATGACGTTGTGGTGTTCATATCCCTTCAAGTTTAAACTGTTACGCTATCTTTTTGACGATTAACTGATTTTACTAAATATGATCATATAAATGTTTTGACGTGAATAACAAGACGACACGGGAATTCCCAATGGTTGATTATGGATTATTTATTATTATTATTATTATGATCATTACATATTCTTCACAAAGTTGGCACGCTTGTTAACCAAGCAAATAAATTAATGCAGTTTGAGATTGATTATTATGTAGGCTACGTTGCGATTTAAGCTTATGGTAATTCTTTAAAGCGTTTACTTTCTCACGTATTTACGTGTTAAAAAATATTACCATATTAATAGACTGAAAAAGGTCTCTCACCAAGTATTCACTTACCCATAATCAACAGTCGTGAACAAACGTGAAATACACGATGTGATCCCACTGCAGACTGCGAGAGCTACTAGGAATATAGAGCTTTAAGCAAGCCTTTGCGCGACACAAACGGAACCAGTGGAGACACGCTACGCGCCGCGCAGTGCTGCTTCGCCGTGCTGCTTACGCGACGCTTACGCGACGCGTGCGGTGGGTGCCCGGCGTAATCTGAAACTTTTGGGCGATGCCTTAAAACGAAATCGTTCAGATTAAAAATTAAATGTAAACGCATTTGTGGTTATGATTTTCAGCAGATTATTTATTTTGAGCTTGCACAATATTTGGTGCAGCACTTCCGTGCTTTGCACGTTTGATTCCCTCACGTACGGTAAACATAGTCTCAATTTGCAACTACAATATTATGCGAACCCTCTTGTTCGTGATGTAGCTGCATTTATCCGCAGGAGATATGAAAGTAATTAATCTAATACGGTCTCGGGTCGTTTTGTGAAGTTTTAGGTGTTGTGGTCCAGCGAAGATTTGCGCAGTATGAAAAGCTTTTATTACAGATTAATTGATAAAGATGTAGTTATTATATATATATATATATATATATATATATATATATATATATATATATGCAGTATATAAAGCATAGCCCCACGTTGGACTACAAAAAACCAACCATAACATACATATTTAACAAGACAGGAAACCACGCCCTCGGGCAACCTGTACTGTCGGCTGAGGACCTATATCATTTTTTTTTAAATTCAGGCCAGTATAGCACCTTTCCAGATCCCAAGGACGCATACCTCTATACCTCTTCGTGTTGCTTTTATTATAGCTTTTTACCTTATAGGAACCATATTGAACATCCGGCAGTCCAAGATAATTTGTTAGGCTATTCAAAATCACATTGCTCAAGTCGTGACACATACATAACCACGGCGGGGTACAGTAAGTGGTAAACCACTGACCAGCAGAAAACTAATAAAACCGAGCTACTGGAGTGGTTGCTGTGACGTCATAATTCTGTAGTTTCTTAGCATAATGTGCGCATGCTCTGTTTAGTCTGCGGTTTGTGTTTATGTATGTGTGTCTGTGTGTGTATGCTTTCCTGTACGAGTTTACTGCGATTTCGTATAGCATCCACCGCCAGAATGGCTGCCGCAGCACCAAACCCAGAGGACTCCAACCGGACAGCTGGCGGCACAGGCACGGCCAGTGCCTTGGCTGCGGACGGGGATTCGGAAGAGGCCGAGGAGTTCACTTCATCCTCCCACTGCTCGGAGCTGTCTCGCCGGCAGAACGAGCAGAGGAAGCAGGGGCTCTTCTGCGACGTTACTCTGGCTTTTAGCAGTGGGGCGGCCACCGGGAGTGTGCAGTCATGCGAATTCTCCGCTCATCGCTCAGTTTTGGCCGCGGCCACGGACTACTTCACGCCGCTCTTGGGAGGGCAGTTTTCAGAGTCACTGTCCGGTCGGGTGGAGATGAAGGAATGGAGCTCCGAGCTAGGGCCCGACCCAGAAACGGTGGAAAGCGTTATTCAGTACATGTACACAGGGGAAATACGGGTCAGCACCTGCAACGTACACGAAGTGCTGGAGCTCGCAGACAGGTATGGAGTCCCAGACAGCAAACTCGCGAAATATCTAAATATCTGGTTGCAGCACCGTCAACACCACCAGACGGGTCATGCTAGCTTTTTAAACGGGCAGCAAACTGGTAACTATATGTGAATAGCGGTCCTTACGGATTATCTAATTTAGTGTGTCAAAGGCTAAAATGGCTGTTACAGACTCGACAGGTACAGTTTTCTTGCTCGCTGGATGTCTAGTATCGAGCAACGTACGTTAGTTAGCGAGCTAATTGCTTAGATGGCGAGGTTAATGGAGGAAGGTAAATAATATACTACGAAACATCATAACTTTTGTCTTGCATGCAGTTAGCCAGCTACAGCTAACTAGTTAGCATCGTTGTAATTAGTTGTTGCAACTGGGAAGCTAGCATAAACAAATAAATCTTACAACCTCCTTTGCTACTCTACCTTGTGCAGTAAACCACACCTTGGTTATTTGCAGTTGTCCGTGAAATACTGCTAATTTGATATGCCGCTGTTGTGTGTTTTCGAACTGGTACGGTCTGTGGGCGGGGCTGAAAGGGGGCCTGTCACAGGTCCTGTCAAACCTGAAAGCCCGTTCGTGTCTCCTTAGTTTAGTCCCGCACGGTTTGCAGCACAATCTTACACTGGCCAGCACGTGCCGGCGGATTATGATTATGAGACTTTCGTAGAGGTAATCATAAAGCAGATTTACTTTTGTTTGTTCAGAATTTTTGGAAAATAAGCAAATGTTTTTCTTATGCTTGCCCGATGCCCATGTCATGTTTGTTTCATTTATCACATCCCTCAATCAAATCCAATGACGACAGACAAAACCATTCCTTGCTAAACAGCGCAATTCTTCAATTTAGTACAATAGCCCTTTATTGTAATACAATTTTGACTTGATATCCTTTAATTTGTCTGCCGTTAGTTCGCATGCATACCAGAGGCCTAGATAAGGCCTTTAGGGGTTTGTGATAGTGACTACCGAGGTCTGAGACTTCAGCCAGTATTCATACCAGGCTAGTTGTGCTTTGTGCCAGTTATTTAGTATCACTCTGCAGGTGGGCTCAACATTGGGTGCTCATCTGTGTAACCAAGCGACAAACAGGGCAGGAAACTAACCTTTTCATCCACTGGCCACAGTGGCCAGCGCAGCTCAAAATTCTCCAGCCAAGTTCAGCTAGGTATTTAGAATAGAACAGGACCTCCATGTGATGGGTATTTACCTGCCAAAGTGGCTGGTAGAGCAGACAAATTTACCAGCCACAGATAAAATTTACCAGCATTTGACTGGTGGCTGGTGTTCCTTTCCCACTCTGGTGACACGCTTTGGCCATTTGAGTTTTAAAGCTCAGTTAGAACAAAAAGAGGAATTAACTGCTGAGAGAATCTGGGGATTGGGTGTTTCAGAGAAAAGTGTTGTGTAAAACTAGGCTTGCAATCACAAAGCCTAAGGCACTCTTGTAGGTGGAACAGGGAGAGGAAGATTTCTTTTTAAATGCCTTTATTGAAATGGTATATCCAGAAGAAAATATTAATGCTCCAACAAATTTCAGCAACATAGCTTCTGACAGGGCAAAATACTGATATTTAAAATACATGTTAGCCCCAGATCTTGCTTGGTGCTGTTCTGAAATTCTTCCCCTTTAGAACTGAAGTGTAATTGTGGCCACGCCCCCTTCCCCAGGTTCCTGCTGGTGCAGCTGAAGGACTTCTGTGGCGAGTTCCTGAAGAAGAAGCTGAACCTGACCAACTGCGTGGCGGTGCACAGCCTGGCGCACATGTACACGCTGGACCAGCTGGCCCTGCGCGCCGCCGACATGATCCGCAGGAACTTCCACAAGGTGATCCAGGACGAGGAGTTCTACACGCTGCCCTTCCACCTGGTGCGCGACTGGCTGTCCGACGCCGAGGTCACCGTGGAGTCCGAGGAGGCGCTCTTCGAGGCCGTGGTCAAGTGGGTCCAGCGGAACGAGGAGGACCGGAGCCGGTACTTCGAGGAGCTGTTCCGGCTGCTCCGGCTGCCCCAGATCAAGCCCACCTACCTGACGCGGGTGGTGAAGACGGAGCGGCTGGTGGCCGCCAGCGAGGCCTGCCTCCTGCTGGTCTCCGAGGCCGTGGAGGGCCACGCCATCCGCTTCGAGAACATGAGGTCGGCCGACCTGGAGTTCTGGTCCTCGCACCTGGCCTCCTTCCAGCCGCGCTTCGGCCAGAACATGGACGTGATCATGGTGGTGGGCGGGGTCTCGGAGGGCGGCGACTACCTGAGCGAGTGCGTGGGCTACTTCGTCCAGGAGGACCGCTGGGTCAACCTGCCGCACATCCACAACCACCTGGACGGCCACGCCATCGCCACCACCGAGTCGCACGTGTACGTGGCGGGCTCCATGGAGCCCGGCTTCGCCAAGACGGTGGAGCGCTACAGCCCCAACCGCAACACCTGGGAGCAGGTGAGCAACCTGACCACGCGCAAGCACTCCTTCGGCCTCACCTGCATCAAGGACGTCCTGTACAGCATCGGCGGCCACGGCAACTTCAGCCCGGGCTTCAAGGACGTGAGCGTGTACGAGCCCGAGCAGGACAAGTGGCACAACCTGGAGTCGGCGCCCAAGATCCTGCGGGACGTGAAGGCGGTCAGCGTGGAGGACCGCTACGTCTACGTGACGGCCCGCACGCCGGTGGACACCGACAACGACGACGGGCTGAAGACGGTCACCACGCGCTACGACACCGAGAGCCGCCAGTGGCAGGACGTGGACTCGCTGCCGCTCATCGACAACTACTGCGCCTTCCAGATGGCCGTGGCCGCCACCAACTTCTTCCACACGGCGTCCTGCTGCCCCCGGAGCTACGCCGTGCGCGACGAGGTGGCCCGGCAGAAGATCAGCGCCCGCGTCTCCGACGAGATCCTGGAGAGCCTGCCGCCAGAGGTGACCGGCGTGGAGGGGGCCGCCGTCTGCTACCTGGGGGACGACGTGTTCGTCATCGGCGGCTGGAAGAACAGCGACGACGTGGACAAGCAGTACCGCAAGGAGGCGTACCGCTACTGCGGCGAGAGGAAGCGCTGGACGCTGCTGCCTCCCATGCCCCAGCCGCGGTGCCGCGCCACCGCCTGCCACGTGCGCATCCCCTACCGCTTCCTGTACGGCTGCCAGCGCTACCCCATGCCTCAGAACCTGGCGCGCCAGCGCGACCGCATGCAGCAGATGCAGCAGCTGCACCGCCGCACGCTCACCCTGCGCCGCCAGCTGCAGTCGCAGATCGAGTGCTGAGTCCCGCCCCTACACGGGGGGGGGGCATGGGTCCTGGCCCCGCCCTCGTTCCTGGCCCCGCCCCTGTCCTCACTCCTGGCCCCGCCCCTGCCCTCACTCACGACCCCGCCCTCACACCTGGCCCCGCCCCTGCCCTCACTCCCGGCCCCGCCCTCACACCTGGCCCCGCCCCTGCCCTCACTCACGACCCCGCCCTCACACCAGGCCCCGCCCCTGCCCTCACTCCTGGCCCCGCCCCCTGCATAACCTGCCGTTCATTCTGTTTCCAGTACTTTCTGTCTTCGCTTTGAAAGTCTGTGCAGGGGCAGGAGATCCATGGGTAGCACTGCAGAAGAAGACTGTGGCTCAGGGGTGACCAGACATTTCCTGGTCAATCGGAAAATACTGGTTTTCAGACCCTAAATTTCCATGACCTTTATGTTCTGAAAATGAGTATTTCCTGATGAAAGAGGGGCAAAAAAGAGGTCCCTGATGGCTGTAGTCATCTGTGGGGTATAATCATGTACAGTGACATACGTGTGGTGAAGGAATGTGAGCCACAGATGGTGTTGTATATCTCTGTAAATACATGTACATATGTATATATTGTCTTTTAAGCTTAATGTACTTGGTATTTACTTTGCAGGCAGGAACAAAATGCTTAATCTAAATCTGCTTTAAAAGGTCATAGAAGGACCTCAGTGCAGTAAGATAGTGACATTCCATTTCAGATGTGCACAGCTTACCATGAACTGGCACACTGCAGTACATTTCCACAAGGGCCATTTCTAGAGCCTGCTTTCAGTATCGTGGTGGTAGTCTGAGCTGTGTGTCCAGACCAGGCTGTCTTGAGCTGTGTGTCCAGACCAGGCTATCCTGAGCTGTGTGTCCATCTGTCCTGAGCTGTGTCCAGACCAGTCTGTCCTGAGCTGTGTGTCCAGACCAGGCTGTCCTGAGCTGTGTGTCCATCTGTCCTGAGCTGTGTGTCCAGACCAGGCTGTCCTGAGCTGTGTGTCCATCTGTCCTGAGCTGTGTGTCCAGACCAGGCTGTCCTGAGCTGTGTGTCCATCTGTCCTGAGCTGTGTGTCCAGACCAGGCTGTCCTGAGCTGTGTGTCCAGACCAGGCTGTCCTGAGCTGTGTGTCCAGACCAGGCTGTCCTGAGCTGTGTGTCCATCTGTCCTGAGCTGTGTGTCCAGACCAGGCTGTCCTGAGCTGTGTGTCCAGACCAGGCTGTCCTGAGCTGTGTGTCCATCTGTCCTGAGCTGTGTGTCCAGACCAGGCTGTCCTGAGCTGTGTGTCCAGACCAGGCTGTCCTGAGCTGTGTGTCCATCTGTCCTGAGCTGTGTGTCCAGACCAGGCTGTCCTGAGCTGTGTGTCCAGACCAGGCTGTCCTGAGCTGTGTGTCCAGACCAGGCTGCCCTGAGCTGTGTGTCCATCTGTCCTGAGCTGTGTGTCCAGACCAGGCTGTCCTGAGCTGTGTGTCCAGACCAGGCTGTCCTGAGCTGTGTGTCCAGACCAGGCTGCCCTGAGCTGTGTGTCCATCTGTCCTGAGCTGTGTGTTCAGCCCTTATAGCAGATGTAGCTTAAAGGCTGTTGTTTATACCTTTGATAGCTAATTAATGACAACATAACAGCTGCTCGTATTGTTGCTCAGCTTGATTTCAAATCTCTTTTCCTGTGGGTTATATAGTCAGTAGAAGGCAGCTTTCCTTACATTCCTTGAAAGAGTGGAACAAATCAAACTTAATTCACCCCTTATTTGCACTGAATGCGTCAAATGTCTTATTACAGAGGTCACTGAAATGGACCACTCTGCATTCCTTGTCATTGTAGCCTGCTGAATAAATGACCAAATGCTCATTTGTAATGCAAGTAAACTCTGAGTGTCTCACGGCCAACATTTCAAATGAACTGAAAGTGTGGCATGTGTAAGCCTTGTCGTATGTCAGCACTGTTGTAAGTGGTGTCGTATGTTAGCGCTGTCGTATGTTAGCACTGTTGTATGTAAGAGGTGTCATATGTTAGCGCTGTCGTATGTTAGAGCTGCCGTATGTAAGCACTGGCGTATGTAAGAGCTGTTGTGTGTAAATGGTGTCGTATGTAAGCGGTGTAGTATGTTAGCGGTGTTGTGAGTGCTGTCGTGTGTAAGCAGTGTCGTATGTAAGAGCTGTCATATGAAAGTGGTGGCATGTGTAAGCGGTGGAGGGAGGAGCACAAGGAGGAGTACAGGCACAGGGAGGAGCAGAGAGGAGCACTGAGAGGGAGCACAGGGAGGAGCAGAGGGAGGAGCACAGAGAGAAGCACAGGGAGGAGCACTGAGAGGGAGCACAGGGAGGAGCAGAGGGAGGAGCACAGAGAGAAGCACAGGGAGGAGCACAGGGAGGAGCACAGAGAGGAGCAGAGGGAGGAGCACAGAGAGGAGCACAGAGGAGCACGGAGGAGCACAGAGAGGAGCACAGAGAGGGAGGAGCACAGAGAGGAGTACAGGGACAGCACAGTAGGGAGCAGTGGGAGGAGCACAGAAAGAAGCACAGGGAGGAGCACAGAAAGGAGCACAGAGAGGGAGGAGCACAGAGAGGAGCACAGAGAGGGAGCAGAGAGAGGAGCACAGAGAAGCACAGGGAGGAGCACAGAGAGGAGTACAGGGAGGAGCACAGAGGAGTACAGGGACAGCACAGTAGGGAGCAGAGGGAGGAGCACAGAGAGGGAGGAACACAGAGAGGAGTACAGAGAGGGAGGAACACAGAGAGGAGTACAGAGAGGAGCACAGAAAGGGAGCAGAGGGAGGAGCACAGAGAGGGAGGAGCACAGAGAGGAGTACAGGGGCAGCACAGTAGGGAGCAGAGGGAGGAGCAGTGGGAGGAGCGCAGGGAGGGAGAGGCCTTTGTGTTGAGCAGGCTGCTCTCCATCGTTACACAGTCACCCAGAGTCCCACATTAACACTGCGCAGGGATCACTCCCAGGCTTAAGAACCCCGCAGGCCTGTTTGGGCAAAGCTGTTTGCTCACATTGAGTAGAGTCTTAAATCTAAGCTAACTATAGTATATGTATATTTTGTATATGATTTGTGGTTATGCTATGAAAACTAATTTGAACACATTCCAGTTTAGCAAGTTAGAATGAATTAACAAACTGGTTGAGGGTGACATGCACATTACACATTAATTACTTTATCAATACTTTATCTGAGTTCAGCTGAAGTACCCTTGCCCCTGCGCACAGTAGCACTTCCCCACAGGGTGTGGAATCCATCAGCCTCAGGCCTGGAGTCCAGAATCCTGTAGTCAAAGCATCCTATGTTGCTAAATTTATGGAGACATTCCTTATTTAACATGTCGTCGTATACATTCCTCAGACCAACCCTCAGTACTTAGACCAGGGATGCCCTGATGGACCTGGAGCCCATTAGTGCTGCTGGTGTTCTATTCTACCTGATAGTTCATTGATTAGTGTGGCAGATTGGCCAGAGGTTTGATTGGAGTGCCTCTGCCTTGGCTTGTCCTTCTTGTGGAGGTCTTCAGCCTTACCCCACTGTAAGGAGCCAAGCGAGCACAGCTCACTCTGCATTCTCCCTCATGTCCTGCGTTATGTCTGCCCACAGGTGGCACGCTGCCACCTGGGCAATTTGGGAGATTAAAAACGACTGGCTGTGTTTTTTCGGCAGGGTTGATAACGGTCTTAAGTAAATCTGCCGTGCCTGAGAACACAATATTTTTGTTTGGACTCTTTTTTTTCACTGGACGGAACAGTGAGTCAGGCACTGGGGATGAAGCATGTTAATTCATTGTTTCCCTTGATTCCAAAGGTGTCTTACAATCATTAAGTATACTTGAGTTCAAGAAACATCTGTGGACAGACCAGTCTGTAGGGGATTAGTGGTACAGTAAATTAATTGACTTTATTTCTTCATGCTGCAAGTCTTACAATCATTAATTCACCAAGACATCAAGGAGGAAGGCCAAGTGGCCTTTGCCCCTGAAGTAGAGGCACGTTTTGTAAGACCTACATTCGTAAAGTACGATTCAAGCACCAACCATGCTAAAAAAAGAAAAAGGCTAAAAACAAGGACAAGCTTGCTTTCCTCTTGGGCTCTTGGGAGCACCTTTTCTGTTCTTTCCGCTGCTTAACTGGCGTTTAGCAACTTAGATTACGGCGCAAAAACAAGTGCAGGGATCAGGGGTCAAAGTGCGCTGGGTTCCTCGAAGGGGGAAAGGGTAGTCCCTGGAGGAGGTGCGGGCTCGATCGGTAACCTGTCCACAACCCAACTGAACACTAAACCGGGTTATGCAATCAGAACGCTGCTCCCCGAACGAGCAGCAGACTCTGAGCGCGCTTTCCCTCTGTCTCTGATTGGCTGCATGCTGCTGCTGTTGGCTCTCATTGGCCAGTGTGGTTCTGGGATTAGCAGCTCTGCTAATCTCCCCTGTCTAGATCTGTGTAGCCTGAGCACCCTGCTGCTAGCGCTCCGGTCCCCGTGCTGTCGTCCTGGTGCACATGTTTAAAGTAGTATTTTTCTTTGCATGCATCTGCGTTATGGGAAAAAAATGGACTGTAATTGCTGTCATCTGCAATAAATTTTTACATAATTATATCACTGATCACCTTGTCTCTTCTTGCGTTTCAAATGAACGCAATCAAAGCTGAAAGCGTTGCCAGCATGGAAGAGGTGGGATTGATGAGGGGTGCAGTTTCACGGATACCCGTTTCAGTGCTCACCAGCACCTATAATGAAACTGACACATATGATTGACAGCCCGCCAAGGAAGTCAGACATTTTTATTGCTTTGTAGGAACTGTGAAATTTTGAGCACAAAATACCCCCCCTCCCCCACCCAAAAAAAGAAAGAAGGAACTTAGAATCTGCACGAATCTCATAATAGTGCTCTTCAGGTCTGAAACAGGCAAGTCTCTAGAACTTGAACACCTAAATAACCTGAATTCAGTTTCATTACTATAGAGCAATGGTGCCACCTCATGCCCTCAGACCTGGGTCAAATACACATTTGTTTTGAATTCAAATACTTTGCTTTACTGATCTTGTCTGGTGTATTGGAACCAACTGAATACTCTCAAAAAGTGCCAACCCCACCTTCTGGTCATATTGGCGGGCTCAATTACACCAGGCAAGATCAACAGAGCACAGAAAAGTATTTGAATCCAAATGAAATACGTGTTTGACCCAGGTCTGCGTGCCCAGGATGAACAGAACTGCCTGTGATGAGAGGGCATAGTCCTGTATGCGCCATGGAAAGCCAAACGGGCTGATGACCACATGACCCCGCCGAAACCAGCAGGTAACCGAGCAGCACAGGTTTCACACAGAGGCTGTTATGGCAGCGAGGGCCGGTGCACATAGCTGATGTGACGCAAGAAATGAATCGTGCACGACATTTATTCACTCCGACGGCCGTCCAACTTGTATTCCCAACAAGTACACATACGCCAAAGGTACACCCCCATGGTGTGTGGTAAATTCTGATTGCATTCAACACTTTCAATTACTTAATCTGTGGTAACCAACCTTGTTCCTGGAGATCTACCGTCCTGTAGGTTTTCACTCCAACGCTAACAAAGCACACCTCATTCAACAGCTAGAGATCTCATTGAGCTGCTAATTAGGAGAGTCAGGTGTGCCAAATTGTGGTTGAAATTAAAACCTACAGGATGCTAGATTTCCAGAAACAGGGTTGGTTAGCATATGATTGATGGCAGATCCACATGACTTTGAGAGGGGCAGGGCATCACACATCATTTGTGCCAATAAATGCAGAGGGGCAGGACCCAAGACCTGCAGCAGGCAGTCTGATTGGAGGAGCGGGGATCACAGGGAGCCTCGGGGGGCAGCGTAGTGGCTGATGTTGGGTAGGCCGGGCACGGTGCAGCAGCTCAGCGCGCTGCGGAAGAAGCTCATGTTGTGGATGTTGGTCCACTCGTCCACGCTCTCGTCGTAGCACTCCGCGTAGAAGGTGGTGGTGAAGCCGTTGAAGCCGCCCACCACGAACAGCCTGTTGTCCATCACCTCGATCCCGAAGTTGCTGCGGGCGGTGATCATGTCCGGGATGGTGCGCCAGGAGTTGGTCAGGGGGTTGTAGGCATCGACGCTGCGCAGACGGTTCACCCCGTCAAAGCCTCCCACCTGCCAGAGGTCAAAGGTCACTCATCAACAAAGTATGGGTGGCAGTTAAGATACAAGATAGTGTGCAACTCAGGTCCTGGTGGGTTGGTTCGTGTGCTGGTTTTTGTTCCAACCAGTTACCTTAGTTGTAGTTTTCTGACCACTCTATACTCTACACTTGTAAAAAAAAAAAAAAAAAAAAAAAAAGTCTTTGTCCCAAATATTACAGAGTCCACTGTATCTAATTTTAAAAAATGTGTTTTTTGATCCCCTTCCATGGTATTTCTCAATAGAGAAGTTCCAAGAAAGACTACAAATAATGTATTTGGCTATGTTCTCGGCATGTATTTAGATCATTTTGCTTTCCTATCCAGGTTTATTTGCAAGTATCTTGTAGCTGACATACAAAATTCAGAACAAGCTATCAAAATGTATTTAGGTTGCTCACCTCTTTTTGGCGGGGCCAGCCCTACAAACGCGAATGTCTGTGACTGACTGAGTTATGAAGCTACACAATTGGTCGGCCGGATCACGTGTGTTAGGTCCAGCCATATACTAGGTTTTAACCTGGTCTTGTTTGCATGTGTACCTGCATAGCAAATTATGCATTTATAGTAGATTATAGATATATTTATATGGGAGTTGCTTTGTATTTTGTAACAAAATACTTTTGAATGTATTTTTGCCCATCCCTCCACAAGCTGTCTTATTACATGATAAAAATCTGGGTTAGACTGAACACTCACCACAAAGACCTCCCCCCCATACACCGTGACTCCGACCCCACTGCGGCGACTGTTCATAGGGGTGATCATGGTCCACTGGTTGGTCTGAGGACTGTAAAACTCTGCAGTGAAGAGACAGTCTTCCCCATTGAAGCCCCCACAGATGTACACCTGTAATATAACAGACACAATACCAGCGTACTAAACCAGAGACACCTACTATTCACCTGAATTTTCTAAAATAACAGAAATCACATTGAGAAGGGTTGGTAGTCCTGCAGTGACAGTGAAAACAGCTCAAATGTACGGAACTGCAAAGTGCTCCCAAAGTGCCAACAAAGGGAACTGCAATCCTTTTTGCCACAGCGTAATACTGAAATCCACCCAGTCCCGAGTCCTTATATTCTGCTTTATTAGAAGAATGTGCCTCACTGCTTTCCCCTCCCAATTGCTCTCCTTGCTGTGCCCCTCTCCCATTGGTTCTCCTTGCCCTGCCCCTCTCCCGTTGGCTCTCCTTGCTGTACCCCTCTCCCATTGGCTCTCCTTGCTGTGCCCCTTTCCCATTGGCTCTCCTTGTCCTGCCCCTCTCCCATTGGCTCTCCTTGCTGTACCCCTCTCCCATTGGCTCTCCTTGCTGTGCCCCTTTCCCATTGGCTCTCCTTGTCATGGCCCTCTCCCAGTGGCTCCCCTTGCTGTGCCACTCTCCCATTGGCTCTCCTTGCTGTGCCCCTCTCCCATTGGCCCATCTGCAGTGCCAAGAAAAAGTATTTCCCCCTTCCTGATCTGTGTTCTTGCATGTCATACTGAATGGTCTCAGATCTTTGGACAAAATGTGATATTGGACAGAAGGATATTAAGTAAACACATAACACATTTTCAAAATTATAATTTCATACATTTAATGAAAAAGTTATCAAACACCCACATCACCCATGTAAAAAATAATTGCCCCCTTAGTTATGCAATCAACCAATTCATCAAATTTAATTGAACGCAGCCAAGCTTGACTGCAGCCAGCCCTGTTGAATCTAAACCTCATTCATATTGAAGCTTACCATCAGAGAGACGTACTCAGCAAAATGTTTCTACAAGCACACTGTGCCAAGATCAAAGGAAATTCTAGATGTGATAACGAAAAAAGTTGTTGAAATATATCAGTCTGGAAAGGGGTTACAAAGCCATTTCTAAGGTTCTGGGACTCCACTGAAGGACAGTGAGAGCCATTATCCCTAAAAGTGAATCTTCCAAGGAGTGGTCGACCTGCCAACATTTCTCCAAGGGCACAGCGACAACTCATTCAGGAAGTCACAAAAGATCTCAAAAGAACATCCAAAGAACTGCAGGCCTCTTTAGCCTCAGTAAAGGTCCGTGTTCATGACTCCACAATAAGAAAGAGACTAAGCAAAATTGGGATTCCTTGGAGAGTAGCAAGGCAGAAACAACTGCTAACCAAGAGAAACATCAATACTCGTCAAAATTTTCTATGGACAAATGAGTCAAAAGTGGAACTTTTTGGATGACACGGGTCCTATTACATCTGGTGTAACGCAATTAGCATTTCACAGCAAGAACATCCTACCATCAGTCAAACATGGCGGTGGTGTGATGGTGTGGGGATGCTTTGCTGCCTCAGGAACTGGACAACCTGGCATTATTGAAGGAACCATGAATTCTGTTCTATACCAGAACATTCTTAAGGAGAATGACCGGTCATTTGACCGTGAGCTGAAGCTAAAGCATAATTAGGTTATGCAACAAGACATTGATCCAAAACACAAAAGCAAGTCTACATCTGAATTGTTGAAAAGAAACAAAATAAAAAATTTGGAGTGGCCTGTCCAGCAGAAATACTGCAAGCTCAGCATCAGTTTTGAAGCCTTTCAAGTCTCTGAGCTCTCGCTATTGCTGAAAAGCGAAACTGATGTTCACTCGAGTCTTGTCTCTCGCTCGGTTCAATCCCTTTTTGGTCATGATCTTTTCTTGGTCTTTTTATCAGTATACACCATCACAGTCAAAGGCGGAACTGGTCATTTTGACAGATTTTTCTCTGCCATTCTTGCTTTGTTTTCTAGGCAGCTAGCTATAGCACTGTCTCTGTAGTATCTGTACAGCCCGCTCTGACAGCGCTGTAAACTTGCAACATGATTGACAGGCTGAGAGGTACCATGATTGGCTTCCTTGCAGAGAGCTGTCCTGATTGGTTGTTAAGATTCAGGCATAGTGAAATTTAGCAGTGGTTGATTTCAGAGCCTGGGGCAGTCAGAGACCGGATTTTTATCTTAGAGCTTATAATGTATTGATATGTCTGAATGTGAAGGAAATTTAACCTAAAAAAAGTTCTAAAAAAAAACGTACATACTGCACCTTTAACTATTTGCAGCTGCGTTCATGTGCAATCCCCACTGCCGACTTCGGGAGAGTGTAGCCATCTGTGGTTCCACGAGCTCCCGATCAACCAGTGGGGGTCGCTAGAGAACAATGAAATATGGAACCCTGACCAACTGAACCCTCCCGTACCCTGGGTGCCACAATTGCCAATTCCGCCAATTGTGAGTTGGTGGTCACAGTCAGCACTGGCATGGTCTGGATTCGATCCGAGATCATATGGGTCTCCTCATGTACCACAGCTTGGCGCCTTAACCAAATAACCCAACCCAGCAGCCCCTCATTGGCCCATTGTGCTGTGCTTCTCTCCCATTGGCCTGTCTTCCCCTTGCCCCTCTCCTATTCACCCCCCCCTTCCATTCCCTACTTCCATTACCCCACCCACCCTTCCTTGCAGTATCCACTAGCCTTGCTGCTCCTGGCCAATTAGTCACCCTGTCCCTGTAGACTTCTCTACCATGCCACTCCCGTTGGCCGCCCACCTTGCCATGCCCTTCTTATGAGCTTCCCACCTAGCTATCCATCTCCCATTAGCTTCCTACCTTGCTGTGCCTCTCCCATTGACCCACCTTGCTGTGCCCCTCACCCAGTGGCCCACCTTTTCAGCCCCTCTCCCATTGGCTCGCTTTGCTGTGCCCCTCTCTCATTGGCCCACCTTGCCGTGCAGCGTGGTAGCACTAGCGTCGCTCCTCTGCTCGTGCATGGGTGGGATGAAGCTCCACTGGTTGGTCTCAGGCACGTATCTCTCCGCAGAGCTGAGGCGCACGTACCCGTCGAAGCCGCCCATGGCGTAGATGTGGTCGTCCAGCACGGTGACGCTCACGAAGCAGCGGCAGCAATGCATGGGCGCCGCCTCGTGCCAGGTGAGGGCCACAGGGTTGAATTTGCGCACGCTACTGAAGTACTCCATGCTGTCACGGCCCCCGATGCAGTAGATGAAGCCGTTCAAGTAGGCAGTGCCATGGTAGGCCCGGGGGCTCTCGTTCTGGGTCACATTGACCCAGTAGTTGGCCCGGATGTCATAGGACTCTATGGCATTGGTGGGGCTACTGCCGCTCCAACCTCCGATGGCTAGCAGGATGGTGTGGGGCAGGCGGGGACGTTTCTGTGGACTCACTATCTTGTAGCTGGGGGACTTGCTGCCATGGAAACCACTCCGCTCTTTCATGACATGAAGGATTAGGGGTTTACACTCATCACTCTCCTTCACCAGGGAGTTCTTCTTCAAGTTATTCACAATGAAGTCTGTACTCATCAAGCCAATCCGCATCTGGGCATAAAGTCAGGAGGAGAGTCATGTGTGAGAGTGGACTGCACTTTAACCAGCCTGAAAATGACGGGGCGGTTGACTTGAAGGTCATAAAAACAAAATATTAGGGGCTTATAAAATCTTTACATATACTAAGAAATTTTTACGGCCTAGTAATTATTCAAAAGTTTTCCGCCAATAATGCCTGAAGTAAAATTGTACTGTAATTTCGACCACCCATAGTGAGTCATACCATTTCTTTACCACTGAGAGTGCCTGAGCGAGCTTGACTCAGTCATTACATTATCACATTGTTCAGAGATAAGGTACAGCAAGGTTAGAATTACAGGGGAGCCTGGGGGAGCTCAGCCTGTCCTAATGAGTCCTGAGCACCCCTGAAAATACCTGAACCCCACCGGTCTGCTATATCACAGACCCCACTAAAACCCTGATTTTAACCATTCAGTAAGTCAACTCTTTACTCAAATTACAGATTTGCTGTTTATTTTATTTTATCCCATATTTTCTCCCAGTTTGGAAAGTCCAAAATTATGTGTTCATGCTCATCACTGTGACCTCCTCTGGGGAGTGTAAGCAAGCTCCAGAAAACATGATGGCCAGCCCCTGCTTCTTTTCATTGCACAGTCCGGTTCAGCTCAGATACAGTTGAGTCGGAAGAGGACACTTGCATCTGTAGCTTGAGCAAGAAGACTGTTGGCACCCAAATGACCAGAGGGTGAGTGAAGAGACACTGATTTCTACAGATTTCTGGGGCTGTCTGGATTCAGTACCGGACTGCGGAGGCTATCGACACACTAGCAGAATGCCTAAACAGGATGAGAAACTAAGCAAGCCGCAGTATGACAATTTCAGTTCCTGCCAGTTGCACTCTTTTGCCAGAGTAGTCCGCACATTTCTATCAGATCTTTCACCATGTTGGCTCTGTATCCCTGGAATTTAACACTCCACAGGACACACAAAGCAATGTGCCTCAAATGGGTATCAAATATTTACAGATTATAGAAGAATTCAGTATAGTTTGATTGGCTTTTCTCAACTCCCTAAAAGATGATAAGCCTGATTGTGTCTCGGTTACCTTGAGCAACAGCACAGAGATATGGGGTTTGCGCTCTGGAGGCGAGTGCCCAATCCACCGCAGGATCAGGTCAAACACCACGTCCTCCTGCTTGATGTTTAGGAGGTCTTGCTCAATGAGGTCACAGAGCTGGGCCAGTGACAAGCCCAGGAACTCCTCAGAGGTGCGCCCCACCTCCTCAAAGTGGTGCAGGATGAAGCGGTAGGCACAGTGCCGCAGCTCAGGGCAGAAGTAGGTTTCCGTGAACTTCCAGATGCCAATGCAGTTCTGCGGGCAAAGCTGAGTCTCCAGGAAGTCACAGCAGGCTTGTACGATGCCTGTGACGCAGAACTGGTCAGCAGCAGACAGAAGGCCTTCCACGTTGTCCTTTGTGACCGGTATAGTTTGTGTGTAGGCGTAGTCAATGATGAGCTTCATCATATCAGGTGCCACTCCAGGAACATTGTACACCTCCTTCTTGCCTGTGTTCCAGCCTCCAGTGAACAGGGTGCTGCAGAAGGACAATGCATTCAGTACTCATTCATGTTCTAGTACGTACTTATCTGGAGTCCTTCAGTGCTCTTAAACTGAATATGAAAAACGACTTCACAGTTACCAGAAGTTGACGTGTTAAGAGGTAGCTGCATAAATCCTGACTTGTAAGTTGCTACTTGAAGTTACATGTCTGCACTGTAGGCATCTCTGATTGAGGAGATACTGTATTAAAATCCTTAAAACAGTGGAACTTTGACATGACCTTCATTGTTAATAGTGAATAATGTAACAATAAAACATCACACTAAGGCTTTTTTTAAATCTCATTGGGACACCGGGAAAATACTACAAAATATTTGTTTTGAAATACTGTTGTAATAATCTTTATATGTAACACCTCTTTCTGATTCTAAAAAGAATCCCCTTCACTGTGACACTGACCTGACAGATCTATGGAATAATTAAATTTACCTTCATATCGCAATCATAACCTTCTCAGAAAAAAAGTTAATTCCCAACGTCATCAGTGCCATCACTGCGAGGCACTCACCGAAAGTAAGAGCTGCAGGCACACAGAATAACCTTGTGGGCTTTGAACTCGTCTCCATTCACCAAGACGATCACGTCACAAAATTTGCCCTCCTGTCGCAGCTTGTTGAAGACGGTGAAGTCAATGGCACTGACTGCTTGCTCCATCCTTTCTTCTGAAATGTCACTTACTTAATGGAGGTACAGTCTGCCTCATTTCATAAGGGCTTCAAAAACGCGTGAACGTTCTGCATTATTTTGGTGACATTTCGAGAGTTTGGGCCGTTCGAGGGCAGCTCCCGACTGTCACCTCTTATGCCTTATCCTACTGATGGCCTTATTCATACCTTTCTGACGTTCTAAAATGTTGCCTTATTACATCACGGTACAACAATGGTGTGCGCTTAGGAAATGTCATGGTAACCGACTAGCCGTCAGAAGTAACATTTTAAGATTTTAAATTAGATTCGCAGCGCAAGCATATTAAAATAAAATAGAAATAAAAAAGACGATGCGGTCTGTGTATTTATCCGTGGGTTGTTGTGCGATTTTAACTGTTTGGCCTATGAACTAATTATCCAACGGATTTAGGTTTTAGGAAAGAGAAAACCGAGTAGCCTACCATATGATCTAAACCAACCACGAAGGAACAATTCATACATTAGAATGACCTATAGTTTATTCTAGAATGAATCGTAAAGAAACCAAGCTGATGACATTTGCTCGTTTTTTCGTCATTCCCCAGCTAAACGACTAAAAACTAAGTGGACAACATCAAGTGCCAGGTTACAGGTATTTGCTTCTACGTGATCAAGCGATGTGGAACTTTTCTTCTGTGGTAGTTTGACGGGGACCATGTGACGGATAAGGATTTTCACTTACGCAAGTGAAGTTTGCGCTGATGCTGCTTAGTGCATTAAGTCAAGTGGCTGATTAGCGTTGTAGCGAATTATGTCTTTCGCTAAGTAAATTTTGCTAGTGCTTGCCTCACTTCATTGTCAGCATAATTTTTCTTACGCGGCATTTTCTTTGGTAACGGTAGATACATTCCGTGATTCTAAAAATATGGTAAGTTTGATCATTTTAGTTTAAAAAATAACTGAAGTAACATTAGCCAGCTAGCTAGCCACCACAATGTGAGTCGTTACTCGCAGCCAGGCAGCTAGCTAGTTGGCTATCGAAAAGCAAGTGGACTAATCCTAACAAGTGAACTGTAATATTCTCGTGGTCCACTTACAGTCGGTTTTATTGAATGACAAGTCGGCGGACGAACATTAATTATTATATTTTATGCAACAACAGCGTAGGCAACTGTAGTAGGCTATCTATAGCTAGATAACTGAGCACAGTCTAAGTAACTTATTGGTGTACTAAAGGCAAAGCTCAGAAACAGATGGTTTTATTCGAAGTCATTGTCGTTCACCACAGTATAACGTTATCCTGTGATTAGCTGAATAGCCTAGCGTTCTGCACACCTTTTAACGTCGTGTTTCTTCACATTGATGCTTTTTATTGGTGGTTTTTTGTCGACTATAAACAAAGCACTGTGGAACTTTACTATTCAACTAGCTATCTATCGATAGCTAAAGTTAGTCACCGACTGCATGTTGACTAACTTGCAACAAGCCAGCAATAAATTTAATCTTAAGCAAGCTTTACGTGAAGTGGAGTAGGCCAACCGAATATGCGCGAATTGTGTGGAAAAGTAGGATATGCAAGCTTCAGGACATTTCGAAGAAGCTATAGCTAGCAACTGCTGTTGATATTGTTGCAGTGAAACTATATACCACAGAATCCTGTGTAATATTGAAGAAATATAACGGTCGTTGTTTTGCGACAGCGTTTGCATTGATGGGGCTGAGTAAATTAGGATTTACAAAACGGCAGGTTGAGGATAATGTACAGCTGACTGCTGAATTTTAGCACAAAAAGAACACGACAAGAGCTTCAGTTCTGCTTCTCAGCACTCGTGCCACGCCCCCATTTTAGGTCAGTCCATAACAGTAGCGCTGTGTAGGCACATGTTGTATCGCTTTATCGCCCGCAAACGTCTGAGGTGGTTTATAGATATTGATTTTAAGGTTAGATTTAAGTAAAGATCAAAATAAAGATAGAAGAACTAACGTTTGTGTTAGTAAATCAAACGTACAACCCTCCCAACCGTAATGACTCCAAGACAATGAGCATTCGCAAAGCCGGATACAGTAAAAGCCACCATAAAAATGCCATGCTTGCACCGGGGCCCTGTTTTTTGTACGTCCCTTAAGTAATCCAGGATAATTTGATACGTAGTATATTTTATCAAATTATCTAAATTAAATTCGGATTCACTCCTTTTCACGGACGTGAATTACGATTTGATTAATTCATGTAGGGTTGAATTATCTCGGATAATTCGAAGGGGTAATTAAGTTTGTATTGCCCACTTGTAATACATAGACAATAATAATTTCCTGTATAAACTTATTTAAAATTGCACTGTGAAGTTTAATAACTTTGCTCTTGTTTAAAGTAGAAACGTATTTTAAATATTCTGTAAATATGGCTGAGATTTTTTTCAGCACTACTTTATAATTTCTTTAACCCTTGTTTAAGAATTATCATGAAAATCCAATCATGCAGTAAATTTAAAAGACTAAACTGTACATACATTACATGGCACAATGACAGTTTACTCAAATGTCTTCAAATACAGTTTACAGGTGTGTTGACCAATGTTGCAACTACGGGCGGTGGTTTGCGCTAAAGTGGTTTGGGGGAAAGAAATGACGCCCGCAAGATGGCTGCCACCGCCCGGAAACAGAATTATTGATGAGTCTGCCATGTATTTCCTATCTCATAAAAAAACACGTTTTCAACTCACAAAAATGCCAAGTTACTCACACATACAAGACATACACTGTCTCATTCATTCAAACTGGGACAATCTAGGCCTGCCATTAAAAGAATTGATATCAAAATGACGCCAAGTTACTGTACTACAAACAATATAGGCTACCTTGCCTTACCGTATGCTGTATTCCAAAGCAGTGCTACCCAATGTTTCCTCAGTTGTTTCAAGTCACTTGGCCTTGTGTGTATATAAGCATACAGTACATGGACAGGCCAAACATATGTGTGGATGGGTTTGTAAGAGTGAAGATTGATTGAATAGGCGTCAATATGTCCAATTTGTATTGGTATGTATGTATTTAGCTGCCCAGCCTTTGTATTGTGTGAATTAGTATGTTTCTTGGTATAAATGTTTGTTCGTAAGTGTGAATGTAACATGCTGCGAGGGAAATGTGCTTATGGGGATAAAAAAAAGTATTCTAAAGAAGTATGTAGCCTATGTACAATATTTATTTTACATGCAGTATTTATTTTAAGTACCAAATATACAAGAACTTAGTTTAGTAAAATGCAGTTGACAAGCAAGTATAAACATGGAATATGCTTCCTGTAGGTATTTACCTGCAGTTTTGTTCATGAATTCAAATGTGTTGCATGAGGCAATTAGAAATATTTGACACTGATGTGACACATAGTTTGAATAACATTGTAAAACGGCAAGATTAAAAAACAAAGGGCCAAGTGACTTGAAACAATTGAGGAAACATTGGCTGGCATTGCTGTGGAATACAGCTTATTTAATTTTGGTGAGGCAAGATAGCCTATATTGTTTGTAGTACATAAACAATATAGATATCAGAAGGATTTGACCATACCTGACTACGCACTCCGCCCAGCTGCTCGTCCAGGCTACGGTGACCTCCCGTCTTTATTACTGAAACTCTGTCCTTGCAAGCCTGCCAGTTTGTGCCATACAGCCACTACAGATGATTCAGAATGCCGCTGCCCGACTCATCTACAACCTTCCCAAATTCTCGCTGCAGTGTGTATATATATATATATATATATATTTATATATATATACACACACACTGCAGCCAACAGAACAGCCCCTGTCTACTTGCAGGACATGATTCGATGCTATAACCCGTAACAAGTGGATGAGAAGCAGAGGCAGACCCCTTCCAGGTGACCTGGTAGGTCCTATCTGCAAGATAGGAAGCGAACCAAGACAGGGCAGTCCCGGCAATTCCCATCCCAGCCAAGGTGGAGAGGAGTATTTTATGGTTGACCGTGTCAAAAGCTGCAGACAGGTCAAGAAGGATCAGGACAGAGGAGAGGCGTGAGGCTCTTGCAGTGGCAAGTGCCTCCGTCACAGCTAGGAGTGCAGTCTCTGTTGAGTGCCCGGATCGGAAGCCAGACTGGTGAGGGTCTAGCAGGTTGTTCTGATGGAGAAAAGAGGTTAATTGTTTAAGAACTGCTCGTTCAAGGGTTATATACCACCATTCTGTACATTTCATTCTAAATCCACCCCCCCCCCCCCCCCCCCCCTTTCATGACACTCGTTACATGTTCCCCCATCCCAGCACTTTTTGGTAATCTGTATTTGTCCTAATACTGTAGCTTGTTCTTCTGCCTAGTTGTTCTTCTGACTGCGCCACTAGAGGCCCCCTGATACTTTTAATGGTAGGCCTAGATTTTGCCAGTTTGAATGAATGAGTTATAGACAGTGTATGTCTTGTATGTGTGTTTTTTTATGAGATATTTCTTTTTGCAAAGTGTTTGTTATGAGAAAGTGAGAAATGCAAAGTAACCCTTTCAGAAACGGTTGTGGATTATGGCTATCCTTTTGTGAATTTGTACAGTCTGATGAGCGTGTACCGTTTAGCACTTACGCTTTGCTATATATGTAAAACTGTGGCTGTGACAAAGGGTGCGGTGGCGTAAGTATAAACGCATGAGAAAGGCAGCTTAAATATGCCTAATGTATGAACTCACGGATTTGACGGCCATCCTACAAGCCTTGATTGACAAAATTATCAGCAAGCAAATTATGTGCCAAAAGCTCATATTGTGGTAATCAGTTAGAAGCAGGCAGTAACATTTTCCATTTTTCCTGGATCAAAAAATTTTCTAGGCTGAACAGAATAGAAAGAACATGACCAAATATCACTATTCCGATTGCGTTGACTAGATGCATGATTAGTTAAGAACAAAATCGATGAGATTTGTAACAGGGTCTTGAGACAGCCATAGTAGCGTTACAGCATCATCACGTGACAGGGCATCTGCACAGTGGCTTCATTTTCTTCTCAGACTACAGTTGCAAAACTGGGTACAGCTGAATAGCTCGCCAACTACTTTTTAGCTAACAGTTGTGAATTTCGCTAACTTAGCTTGCTAGCAGCTGCCTTGGTGTTTTTGCCTAGTGCTTAATAATAGAAATTTCAAATGCTTTTATGTGAATAATTTCCAAAAGACAGAACATCTCAAGTTACATGCTGTCAGACTATTTACTGTAGGCCTGAGGGAGAACAGTGTCTATAACCGGCTACACGGTAGTTTGCAAATAGCCTAGTATAACTAGCTGGATAATGTTAGCTAACAGTTATAAAGGCAATTTTGATATCTTGTACATAATAACTTGAGATATCAACCCATAATATTAAGTGTTAGACTATAGCATAGGTACTGATTTCAACATAGGGTAACCCCGTCTGTAATAAACTGCAAGATGATACGTCTTTTCGCAGTCAGTGGTGAGGGGGATCATGGCATAATAGCTAATCGGTTTGTGGTGTGATTTATTCTGGAACTTTCAGCTGTTTTGATTAAGTGGGCTTGACCACAGATTCCTTAATCTTGCCAAATTCCTTAGACTTGCCGTAGACTTAGTCCGTGTTCCCTCTGACCTTCATGCTCCTTAACTACAGGAGGGTTCCAGGTCACAATACAGTACTCCCCCCCCCCCCCCCCCCCCCCCCCCCCCCCCCCCCCCCCCCCCCCCCCAGAAGACAGAGCTTTCAATGTTAAGAATGCAGAGGAGTATCTTATAGGTGGGTGACGTGACCTTAAAGGGAGAACTAGGTAAAATTCATACAGGCTGCAAGAAATACCCTCAGGCGAAACCCTGTCATATTCCACTTGGTTTGCAGGAGTCAAAGTGGAAATTTTTGGTGTGCCGCAAGAACAGGCGAGTTTTAACAGGAAAGCCTAATTACTGTGTCATTTTCAGCAGCTGGTTTTAATTTTCACAGCTCCCAGGGCAAGGGTGGGGAATCATTAAAATGGTTGGATATTTTAGTGAATTTGATAATCTCACGAACGCCATATTTTTGTGTCAAAATATGAAAATTTTTACCATGGTGTAATCTATGAGTGAACCGGTGTTTGTAAGTTCAGCTTATTGACTAATTGAACTGGGGTAAACTGGTGGAACCAGAAGCATGTCTGAAAACCAGCCCTCCAGCCACAATGCCCCTTTCATGCTGTAGTGTAGTGGATGACAGCGGTGTGTGTGTGTTCGCATGCGTGTGTGTGTGTGTGTGTGTGTGTGTGTGCGCGCATGCGTGTGTGTGTGTGTGTGTGTGTGCGCATGCGTGTGTGTGTGTGTGTGCACGTGTGCACATGCGCGTGTGTGTGTATGTGTGTGCGTGTGTTTCCCTTACAGATCCCTGAGCTGACCAGGCCCTCTGTGTACATGCGGGACAGTAAGAGAGTGGAGGGGATCATCCAGGCAATGCAGCAGTCCGGCTCCAACAGCCTACAGGTAAAGCATGACTCCCAATGGCCTACAGGTGAAGCATGACTCCAGCAGCCTACAGGTAAAGCATGACTCAAACGGCCTACAGGTAAATCATGACTCCAACAGCCTACAGGTAAATTATGACTCAAACGGCCTACAGGTAAATCATGACTCCCAATGGCCTACAGGTAAAGCATGAGTCCAGCAGCCTACAGGTAAAGCATGACTCCCAATGGCCTACAGGTAAAGCATGACTCCAATGGCCTACAGGTAAACCATTACTGGTTCAAGCGATGGTCCTGTCCCACCTGGACTACTGCAACTCGCTGCTGGCTGGTCTGCCAGCATCCGCCATCAGACCCCTGCAGCTCATTCAGAATGCTGCAGTGCGTCTGGTCTACAACCTCCCCAGACATTCCCATGTCACCCCCCTGCTCACTGACCTCCACTGGCTGCCTGTTATGGCTCGCATCAAATTTAAGACCTTGGTGCTTGCATACCAGGCAGCTAAGGGGTCAGCACCAGGGTACATCCAGAGGATCATCAGACCGTACACACCAGCCAGACCTCTCCGTTCTGCCACCTCTGGACGCTTGGCACCTCCCCCAAGTCTCCAACAGCCTGCAGGGAAAGCATGACTCCCAATGGCCTACAGGTAAAGCCTGACTCCAGTGGCCTACAGGTAAAGCATGACTCCAACGGCCTACAGGTAAACCATTACTGGTTCAAGCGATGGTCCTGTCCCACCTGGACTACTGCAACTCGCTGCTGGCTGGTCTGCCAGCATCCGCCATCAGACCCCTGCAGCTCATTCAGAATGCTGCAGTGCGTCTGGTCTACAACCTCCCCAGACATTCCCATGTCACCCCCCTGCTCACTGACCTCCACTGGCTGCCTGTTATGGCTCGCATCAAATTTAAGACCTTGGTGCTTGCATACCAGGCAGCTAAGGGGTCAGCACCAGGGTACATCCAGAGGATCATCAGACCGTACACACCAGCCAGACCTCTCCGTTCTGCCACCTCTGGACGCTTGGCACCTCCCCCAAGTCTCCAACAGCCTGCAGGGAAAGCATGACTCCCAATGGCCTACAGGTAAACCATGACTCAAACAGCCTGCAGGGAAAGCATGACTCAAACAGCCTGCAGGGAAAGCATGACTCCCAATGGCCTACAGGTAAATCATGACTGAAATGGCCTACAGGTAAAGCATGACTCCCAATGGCCTTCAGGTAAAGCATGAGTCCAACTGCCTACAGGTGAAGTATGACTCCAGCGGCCTGCAGGTAAAGCATAACTTTCCAGAACTCTCCGAGCAGCGGAGCTGCTGACTCCGCTCTTGATGGAGCCGTTGGGAGCCTGGGAGCTCTTGCTGTGGTTGTGCAGGCCTGCAGGCTGTTCACACGGTATTTGTAAGCAGCTTGTCATCATTATTGCTGTCTGTTGGGTACGCTGACATTGGCTCTCTCTCCTCAGGTGATCTCTGATTTCGATATGACGCTCACCAGGTTTTCCTACAATGGAAAACGCTGCCCTACCTGTCACAGTGAGTAGACCATGTGGTTGATTAGTGTGGGTTTTTCCCCAGGCCCCGTGCTGGTACTGGTGTTTGGGTCACTTAAACTGAAGCCATGAGGGGCCTTGATTACTTATGCTCGAAGCAGGGGAGTGACCCAAACTATGTGTTATAATGTCCATCATTATCAGGTTCTACACATATGTGCTCACAGCTCTCAGTTTGTGGGAGACATATCCAAGGAGTGACTATCTTAGGACAAGAACTAAAGCAGAGCTTGCTGACTAGCTTCTGTACTTTCCCATGAGGTACTATGTGTTAACTTTCATCAATGGCTTCACTCAAAGTGTAGGCAAAATAGAGAAAGAAGATATTCACTAATATTTTCTTTAATGCATTCATTCTCTTTTCAGCATGAAGTTTCTCATTTTGAGTACAAATATCATATCCATAATGGTGGTACTGCGATGATGGAAAATGTATACTTTAGAAGATGGGTTCAGTAGGCTTGAACCTGGGTCCTGTGTTTGGATAATCATGAGTAGTGGAGTCCAAAATTTTGCTGACTGCTTAAAAATTGAATTTTGTACCTTTTTGTTGCATCCTCAGACATACATTGGGGACAAATTTTTCAGCCTTCAAAAACCATGATAAACGGATCTTTTGAAAAAGGGAAGCTCACGGTATATTCATACGTGTCCATGTTCTACTGAATAAATCATTGCAGACAGAGCGTGGTATCATGTCACTGCTACTGGCAGCATCCGTGCAGGACTTTGTGTATGTAGCAGTGTTTCCTGTGGAATTGATCCCTTGGTGTGGTGGTGGGTGTCTGAAGGGGGCAGGGGGTGGGGGGGGTGTAGCAAAGGCGAAAAAGTTTAAGACTATAGCCGCGTTTCCACCCAAAGTACCTGGAACCTTTAGTCCCAGGAACTACTTTTCAAGGAACTAAAAGGTTCCTTCAGCCCATGGTTGTCTGCGTTTCCACCGCGGTCTAAAGACCCACGAAGATTAGGCAAATTAGTCCACTGACGTATCTAAAAGCGACGTCCTTGTCGGTCCATCTGTCCTATGATTTCTTCTGTAACCCCATACTACCACCAAAGTACATTATTTTCCAATAACCGGGACAGCCGGAGGGGTTTATTCCACTTAAACAACGGGTTTATTCCACTTAAGCAACTTGGACCGTTGTTATGCAACAAACAGGATATAACAGGCTAATATACAGATTGTAACTGTTTTATATATCCTCTCAAACACATTCATTATGTTTTTATGCGAACATTCACTTTCATGTCTTGATATCCAAGACGACAGAATGCATTCACATTCTACAAATAACTGGTAACAACAGCAGAAAACATGCACACGTTGTAAACAATTTGCTGTTGAATTGATTAATTCGACTCTTATCGTCATTTCCAATATAGGATAATCGCAAAATGACAAGAATAAATAGAATGACAACTCGGACTTGCGTGCAAATTTAAATTAATATTGCAGTGGTACAGCCACCGTTTGCTTTTCTTGAAAGTTACTGCTAGCAGAGCAGCGAAGTGTGCCCTCCAGATGCGAACCATGCACCATAAATAGAGTCCATGCCTAGTCTTCCTGGTCTTTTTGTGGAATTGAAGAATCGCAGAGTGAAATTATGGCAGTCTGAAAAAGCAAAAGGGACGATTACTAGAATTAACCTGTTATTTTACCCTGACAAAAAGTGCGGAAGGTGATTTCTAGTTTGCTTTTACTGTATCCCCAGTGTAAATTATGCAGAACTACCGCATACCTCACATAACTGTGTCAAACGTTTTGAGTCAATTATAACGGACTAACAAAGAAAATCCGGAAGAAAATATTCAGCAACCGAATTAAACCATTTGAATGTTTTGGTACGTAATATGCTGTCCCAGCACGAATTCTTAACATTTTATAAAATGAATACTAAAGCAAGAAAAGAACAGAAGAGCACACGTTATAGTCCTCAATCTTAATTTCTCATCTGTTCCAAGAGGTTTGCAGGCTATAACCAAAAGTAGGCTACTGCGCCACATAATACACAAGTTTGAATTCAAGTTATTATGAAAATTAATCGGTTTGCGGCCTCAGATTTTTAAAAATGGCGGTTGAAATAAAATACTGCGAGTAGTCGACCAATCAGAAATATTCAGCGATTGCGCCCCACCCCAAAAGTTCCGGTACTTTTGGAAAGTACTACCCCCCGAGCAGGGACTTTTTTGGGGGTAAAATAAAGTCCCCGGAACTTAGATTTAGAAGGTTCCTGCGGTGGAGTTCCTCAAAAGGTTCCTAGTTCCTGGGGAAAGTTCCTGCGGTGGAAACGCGGCTTATGAAAACATAACCTCTTGAGACTTCTTAAAGGTTTTTTTAAAATATCTAAATCTATCTTTTAGCTCTGACGAGCTCTTGATACAAGGAATAGCAGTTTGCAAGAGCTAGTTGTAGATGTACTTTAAAACCATAAAAGGTTTGTTAATGCTTGTATTGTTTGTAAATATTGAAGCAAAATAGGCCTGTATTTTGAGTTATGGTGGGGTGAGAACAATTAAAAGAGTACATTGTCCATCTAGAAGTTCTATCTTCGAGAAGAGAGGACTATATAACCAAAATTGATACTCAAGAAAAGTTACATATTGCACTTTAAAAGGGACATTCTTCTGCTAAATTAACTCAATTACCATGACAAAACAGTACTTAGTTTTATGTTTTATCTTTTTATTTAACAATATCATTTGAGCTGGGTCCACATTCAAAGCCCTCTCTCTCTGTCTCTCTCACACTAATGACTAATGAGTTTACATGCATTGTCCATGCAAAAAAAAAGGAAAAAGTGAGAAAAATGGCTTCATTTCTGGACACTGGAGCAGCTTGTGAGACTGCTCCTCTCGTTATAATCATAATCGTTATTACAATGCAGCCCTCTTTGTCAGCTGTAGCAACTGTAGCCTAACTCTCAATTGTGCTAGCTCACTACATTCATAAAACCTTAAAAATAAACACTTTCCCTTTCATGGAAAAAAATCACCATGTTGTAGTATGCAAATGGTAGTAGTTGAATCACTCAAACATTTTAAATGCCCTAAAAAATTTTTTTTTTTTTTTAAATTCGCGCTGTTGTGGCGATTTGCCAACGATTTGCGACCGCAACATCTGACGGCTTTCTACGGGTCACTATTTTAATCAGATGTATTGTACCATTATAACAGCAGCTCTAGATTTTAAAAAAAAAGGGTAGGCACGTACGTAGCTCAACTATAACAGGTTCCGCTTCGGCTCAAACAAACACTGTTTATTTTCAGTTAACGTTACATGTTTATCACATTTATTTTTTACTTGTCCGATCAGACAACTGCTGAGGCATTCCACTTGCCCGAACAGAGTTAGGATCCGCCAGTTGTCATCACCGAATGATAGTTAACGCCAGTGCTTGAGATGGGCAGGAGCTGTCGGGACTTGTATATGAGTAGCCTATCGACTCTTCTTTTGATTACCAACATTAATTTATTTTAAACTGTATGTATTTTGAGGAGTTAGGTACCGGCTCTTATTTTGGTCCAATTCAAACACTGGTTAACACTATGGTATTTTGAAGCGTCGCTACCTACCTTTTCGTTGTCTTTCGGTCGCTGAAGAAAAAAAAGCACCGAGAAAGGAGCAAGCACGGAGCGCGCGGCCTAGGCTCTTTTTGAAAATAAATTTGGACTCGACAGTATGGTTTTGAAAGCGCATTTAGGCAGAAATATTGAGAAAGTTAAATATTTTTAATTTATGGATTTAATATATAGGCTATATATAGTATATATATAATTTTTTTTTAATTATTATTATTATTTTTTATTATGGTGCGGCGGCAAGTCGCCAGGGCAAAACCTTACCAGCGGAAAGGTTGCATGTAGGGATGCATGGTTGTGTGCATGTAGGGACATGTGGTTGTGTGCATGTAGGGACGCGTGGTTGTGTGCATGTAGGGACGCGTGGTTGTGAGGTCGCTTCTTTGTTTACTAATGTGTAGCTGTAGCCAGAGTGTGGAAGGTTACAGTTGGCTGGGACGTAGTGCTTTGTTTGAGGAAAAAAATAGTTCCAACTGAAATAGAACATTGCTCAAAACTACTTCCGAATTTCCAAAAAATAAGTAGAGACCGCTATGAATATACTGTGTCTGAGGATGCAACAAAACGGTATAAAACTCAATTTTGAATCAGTCAGCAAAATTCTGGTCTCCACTATTCATTATTGTCCAAGATTATCTGAAAATAGGGCTTGGGTTCAAATATACTGAACTTATCCTTTAACATTCATTAAATCACTAGCAATTCTAATGACTGAATCGGATTAATTTCTGAGAAATGCAAGTGATTTTAGTCTTTAAGCTGTTCCCCGTCATCTGTAGATCTTTTAGAATGGTGTGTGTGTTCGTCTCGCTGCAGATATCCTGGACAACCGCAAGCTGATCAGTGAAGAGTGCAAGGAAAAGGTGAGGGCCGGTATTACAGATTTCAGAGAAAGATCTGGAAAGAGTGGGCAGAGTAATGTTCTGGTGTGTAGACTAGCTTTGGTCTGTACCACTGTGATGTAGCCTCTTTGGCTGTGCTGCCGACGGGTGTAGACTAGGGATGTGTGCAATAGATATTTTTGTAATGGAATAGTTGCTTTAGATTAGAAGGATACAGCTGAAGTGCGCTGTGTCAGTGGCGGTTTTCTGTGCGTTTACCCCTGGCCCTGCAGCTGAAGGACCTGCTGAACACATACTACCCCATCGAGATCAACTCTGGCCTTTCAGCAGAGGAGAAGCTGCCCCTCATGGTGGAGTGGTGAGCGTAGAGTCTGTGTGCACTCCCAGTGCTCTGTGTCACTCTGTGGCCAAGCTCTACAGTTCACTGTTGTTTCTGTCTTCTGTGAAAGTCCAGGAAAATATCTGCATTCTAAAAAGTCCTGGAAAGTGGTGCAAAAATCACTATATTTCTTGATGTGACCACCCCTTCTAATTAGTGGTTTTGGCTATTTCAGCCACACCCATTTCTAGCAGGTGCATAAAGTCAAGCATACAGCCATGCAATCTCCATTTACAAGCATTGGCAGTAGAAACATTGGCAGTAGATGGGGTCGTACTGAAAAGCTCAGTAACTTTCAACGTGGCACTGTCATAGGATACCACCTTTCCAACAAGTCAGTTTGTCAAATTTCTGCCCTGCTAGAGCTGTCCCAGTCAAGTGTAATTGCCGTGATTGTGAAGTGGAAACGTATAGGAGCAACAACTTTCCAGTGCAGGTGGTGGAAAGTGGTGGGAATGGGAGTCAGACCCTGGTGTTTGTGCTGCAGGTGGACAAAGGCTCACGCACTGCTTGTCCAGCAGAAGATCCGGAAGGATCTGCTGTCCCTGGTGGTCAGGGAGTCTGGCGCCGTACTCAGGTAAAAACGCTGGGGGGGGGGGGGGGGGGGGTAATATCGGGTCACTCATGGTGCTGGAGATATCGGGTCATTCATGCTGCTGGGGATATCGGGTCATTCATGATGCTGGAGATATCGGGTCATTCATGGTGCTGAAGATATCGGGTCATTCATGTTGCTGGAGATATCGGGTCACTCATGGTGCTGGAGATATCGGGTCACTCATGGTGCTGGAGAGATCGGGTCATTCATGGTGCTGAAGATATCGGGTCATTCATGTTGCTGGAGATATCGGGTCATTCATGTTGCTGGAGATATCGGGTCATTCATGTTGCTGGAGATATCGGGTCATTCATGGTGCTGAAGATATCGGGTCATTCATGTTGCTGGAGATATCGGGTCATTCATGTTGCTGGAGATATCGGGTCATTCATGTTGCTGGAGATATCGGGTCATTCATGCAGCTGAAGATATCGGGTCATTCATGGTGCTGGAGATATCGGGTCATTCATGGTGTTGGAGATATCGGGTCATTCATGGTGCTGGAGATATCGGGTCATTCATGGTGCTGGAGATATCAGGACTCTGTGGGACCCATATTTTCATTTCCTGAGGCTAGAAATGAACATTGTGTGATGGAAGGGTTATTTCCAGTTCCACTGCAGTAATAAGAATCGCAGTGGGGCTGCTTGGTGATTCATTCTGTGAAGGTGCTGTTCTAGCATCCCTGTGAGATCCAGGTCATGTCCGTGCCGACTGGCTGGCATTCCTGCAGGGCGATGCTTGTGCGGCTGTTGCGTAACCCATGGCTTTTGCTCACCAGTGCCCCCCGATGGTTGAGCCGCAAATGAAGTGCCTTCCGTGACTCGCGTCTGTGCGAACCTGACATGTGAAGTGTGTCGCGATAAGAAGCAGGGGCTAATATTGCTTTCCTGCTTTCCAGCAGAGCGCATGCATGTCTGTATTCTCCCAAATCAATGGTGCAGGCTGCAGCGAGGACTGCTTATTAGAAATAAAATTCTACAAACTGGTGATGAACGGGGGAGTAAACCCATAAAAGAATGACCATGCTGATCCACAGTTGGTTAGATGTGTTGAGAATTATATTTCTCCTCATTCACAGTTGGTTTTGTCTGATGAGATTAATATTGGGTCTCATTCACGGTTGGGTGACACTGACAGTGGTGATGACAGAGACTGTTGATCCACAGGGAGGGGTACCAGCTGTTTTTCGACTGCCTGCAGGAGCATGACATCCCCCTGCTCATCTTCTCCGCCGGCATCGGAGACGTGCTGGAGGAGGTCATCCGGCAGGCCGGCGTCTTCCACCCCAACGTCAAGGTCTTCTCCAACTACATGGACTTTGATGAGAGCGTGAGTCCTGCTGACTGCGCTGCATCCATCACTCAGCACATCTATCCCTGCTGCACACATCTCTCTGATGAACACCTCTTCCTGTTGCACACATCTCTCTGCTGAACACCTCTTCCTGCTGCACAAACCTCTCTGCTGAACACCTCTCCCTACTGCACACATCTCTCTGCTGCACACATCTTCCTCTGCACACATCTCACTGCTGAACACCTCTCCCGACTGCACACATCTCTCCCTGCTGCATCCATTACTCAACACATCTCTCTCTGTTGAACACATCTCTCCCTGCAGAACACATCTCTCTCCTGAACATCTCTTCCTGCTGCACACATCTCTCTGCTCCCCCTGTGTGTGACTGCACAGTTCTCAGGTTGTGTGACTGCGCAGTTCTCCCCCTGTGTGTGACTGCGCAGTTCTCAGGTTGTGTGACTGCGCAGTTCTCAGGTTGTGTGACTGCGCAGTTCTCCCCCTGTGTGTGACTGCGCAGTTCTCCCCCTGTGTGTGACTGCACAGTTCTCAGGGTGTGTGACTGCGCAGTTCTCCCCCTGTGTGTGACTGTGCAGTTTTCAGGTTTTGTGACCGTGCAGTTTTCAGGTTTTGTGACTGCGCAGTTCTCCCCCTGTGTGTGACTGCGCAGTTCTCAGGTTGTGTGACTGCGCAGTTCTCCCCTGTGTGTGCAGGGCACTCTCCAGGCCTTTAAGGGGCAGCTGATCCACATCTATAACAAGCGAGAGGGGGCGCTGCTGAACGCGGGACACTTCCAGGCGCTGCGGGCGCGGCGCAACGTGCTGCTGCTGGGCGACTCGCTGGGCGACCTCACCATGGCCGACGGCGTGTACCGCATGCAGAACATCCTGAAGATCGGCTTCCTCAACGACAAGGTGAACCCGGGCCCGCCGGTCATCAGGGGCAGCTGGGATTTTCAGTTTTCTGTCTGTGTGTAGAGATGAGACCCAATGAATATTTTTAATGTCTGCCATTTTATGAGATAAGAAGGAAAAAAGGGCTTTTTGAACAGAAATTAAGATCTAGTCTCACGGACACACACTTAAAGCCTTGGGGTGATGTAAAATATCTTCATAGACATTATTTAATTGAGTTATAAATAGAAATTGCACAGAACGGATGATGATAATATTATCATTATTATTATTATATTATAGTAATATTTTTACTTACTTACTTTTTTGAGGTACAGTGGCCTTTTCTCCTGTAGTCTGTGGTAATGTCAGAACTTATAGAGGGTATGCATTGACGTCACTTTCCCACCCGAATACGCCCCCTCAGTCGGACTGAGTGGCAAAACATGCTGCGACATAGCTGCCTTCAGTAGAGGAAACTGCAAAACCGGGAGTAAAACAAACGATTATCTGCTTAAATTAAAGGCAGTTGGACTCGACGGTGATCCTTACGACTTACCAAAGAACCAGTGGTCCATGGACATTCAACAAGAAATCGGAGCTATCTTTTTACAGACTGCCAAAAGCTAAAGAAAAGAGAAGCAAATTCATTGGTGCTATTCGCAAAAACAACTTATATCCAGGCACCGAAACGTGGATTTGCGGTTGTTATTTTGTGTCAGAAGTATGTTGGATTTTTGGGTAAAATCATACCTTAATATTAGCTAGCCAAGCATATAAATTGTTATCTAACCATCCCCCCTTTGTTTGTAGAACACAAGGCTCATCATCATGGATGTTTTTTAATAAATGCTGACAAAAACTTTACAGTTACACAGAATATAAATGAAAGATGCTAAATATTTAATTGATGAGTAGTCAATACAGTAGCCTACATAACTTAAGGTATGATTTTACCCAAAAATCCAACATACCTGACACAAAATGACAACTGCAAATCCACGTTTCGGTGCCTGGATTCCAGTTGTTTCTGTGAATTGCAGTGATCCATTTGCTTCTCTTTTCTTTATCTTTCGGCAGTCTGTAAAAAGATAGCTCCGATTTCTTGTTGAATCTATTTGTACAGTCAGTCGCACAACAGCTCTTTCCCATTTTAGATGTGTTTTTTGTGTTTTCACGGCATTCAAGCTGAACGCTAACGCTGCCACTCATAGTCTTTCTGCCACTCAGTGGGTGTAACCGCAGTGACTTCCACTTACTGTGATGTCATGTGCATACCCTCTATAGACCCAAGCTTTAGAGTACTGTTCCATCCAAGATCTCACTGAATTGTTGGCAAGCAAGATTGGTACAGCCCTGCAGTTTAGGGTGAGTGTGGTTAGGGCCCTGCAGTTTAGGGTGAGTGTGGTTAGGGCCCTGCATTTTAGGGTGAGTGTGGTTAGGGCCCTGCAGTTTAGGGTGAGTGTGGTTAGGGCTCTGCAGTTTAGGGTGAGTGTGGTTAGGGCCCTGCAGTTTAGGGTGAGTGTGGTTAGTTTAGGGTGAGTGTGGTTAGGGCCCTGCAGTTTAGGGTGAGTTTGGTTAGGGCCCTGCAGTTTAGGGTGAGTGTGGTTAGGGCCCTGCAGTTTAGGGTGAGTGTGGTTAGGGCCCTGCAGTTTAGGGTGAGTGTGGTTAGTTTAGGGTGAGTGTGGTTAGGGCCCTGCAGTTTAGGGTGAGTGTGGTTAGGGCCCTGCAGTTTAGGGTGAGTGTGGTTAGGGCCCTGCAGTTTAGGGTGAGTGTGGTTAGGGCCCTGCAGTTTAGGGTGAGTGTGGTTAGTTTAGGGTGAGTGTGGTTAGTTTAGGGTGAGTGTGGTTTGAGATTGAATGATCACTGTTTGCATTCCGGCAGGTGGAAGAACGGAAGGAGTCCTACCTGAAGGCCTATGACATTGTGCTGGAGCAGGACGAGACCATGAACGTAGCCAATGCAATCCTGCTGCACATCACCGGGGGGCAGTGAACGGGGTCTGGCGCCCGTGGACACAGGGGCCAGAGGGACGGGCTTGAGCATTTCCAATTACACACAAATCCCTGGATGGTGGGGGCGAACCACATCAGATGTGAAGAGCGCCCTCTACGGGCACTGTGACTCAATTACAGTCATTAGTCATCGGGTGGACAAAGAGAGCTGATCTCTTTCAGAACTGTCTGCTCAGTCATTTTTTGGTGAAAATGTTCTATTGGAATCTGATATAGGAGCGAACCATCATTGCCGTATACAGAAGATTAGAAAATGGAGCTGGAAACCAGCACCAGCACAGACCTTCGGAGAACGGAGTTGTACACCCCGTGATGGTTCTTTGAAGTTGAGGGCTTTAGTTTTATATATTTTTCTAGCTTCACCATTTCTGTCTGTTTTTAACAGTCATGTGTCCCATTAGTTACCATGGAAATGCCCCCACCCCCCAAACTCAGGCACATGTAGGGGTTACGCACTGCCAGTTAGTCTGAGAACAGCATCACAGCACACTTCCACAGCTAACCCATAATTATATGCCGCAGACACCTTCATATTTTGTTGTGCAGGTACAAATGTCTTGCTTCATTTAAGCCATTTTTCAAGTCTCGGTGGTGTTCACATCTGGAGTTGTAATGCTTTAAATATGGTAACCCCTAAATGGGCAAGGATTGGCCAGATTTGGCATGTGCGGCTAAGGGGTTTAAATTATTTAATTTATTTATGAAACATTCTCAAACCCATATCATCCATGAGAAAAAGTAATTGCCCCCTTAAACTTTGTGACTGGTTGCACCACCTTTAGCAGTGATAACTGCAACCAAAGGTTTCCTGTCTTTTGATAGCAGTCTCACATCACTGTGGAGGAATTGTAGCCCACTCTTATTTGCAGAACTGCTTTCATTTAGACAAATTGGTAGGTTTTTGAGCATTAACCTCTCATTTCAGGTCCTGCCACAGCATCTCTATTGGGTTCAAATCCAGACTTTGACTAGACCTCTCCAAAACTGTAATATTTGTTTATTTCCAGCCATTCAGATGTGGACTTGCTTTTGTGTTTTGGATCATTGTTTTACTGCATAACCTGGTTACGCTTCAGCTCACAGACTGATGACCGGTCATTCTCCTTAAGAATTTTATGGTACAGAGCAGAATTTATGGTTCCCTCAATAATGCCAATTTGTGCAGATCCCAAGGCAGCAAAGCATCCCCACACCATCACACTGCCATGTCTGACTGCTGGTGTAATGTTCTTACCGTGAAATACTGTATAGAGTGGTCTGCAGTTCCACTGGGTGTTCTGGGATCTTTTGTGACTTCTTGGGTGAATTGTTAATTTAGGCTGGCTGACCGCTCCTGGGGAAATTCTCCATTGTTTCCAGTGTTCTCCATTTGGAGATAATGTCTCCTGCTGTAGTTTGGTGGAATCCCAGAACCTTAGTAATGGAGAAACTGCTTTTTTATTTGGGCATTCCTCTGATCGTGGCATGGTGTGCTTGTCGAAACTGTGGTAACTAATTCACTCAGATAGTAAGGTTCAGTTTGAGTGAGGTTTAAATTCAACAGGGTTGGCTGCAATCAAAACTGGCTGTGTTTTTTAAATTAAATTTATTTAATTGAATTACCAATTAAATTAGGTTAATTGGTTGAGTAACTAAGGGTCCATTTACTTTTTCAAATGGGTGATATGGGTGTTTGATAACTTTTTTCATTAAATAATGAAAAAGTAATTTCAAAAATGTCTTTTAAGTTTACTGTTTCCCCTAATTATAGTTTGTCTAAAGATCTGAAACCATTCAGTGCAACAAATATGCAGTAAAAGATAAATCAGGAAGGGGACAGTTTTTCATGGCACTGTAACACCCTTTTATAACATGGCATTGTGTCCAGCCACTGAGCTGCTGCTGCTCACTGCTGTGTCAGTCTGAACCTTCCGTAGGTCATCAGATTGTGCTGTGGTGCTGGCTAACGTCAGGCTGCAGTCCCATCCCTGCTTTCCCCCATTAAAGAAACTGAAGAGATTAAAGGGGGGCTTGTAAGTAATTAAGGGGAGATGTGCCAAAATGGTACAGATGGAAATTGTAGAAGGGAAATGGACAGCGCCTTTCACTGAAAGATTTTGTTTTGTACCTGGTGATCACTGGTATTTTACCAGTTTTTAGTGTTCCAACGGCTAACGAACCAAGCAAGTGTTTCGTAATTTAAATTAATATCTGCGAGGGTGTCTGAAAACTTTTGTGACAAAAATTGCATTTTAATTTCGGGCTACTTCAAAAGTATTCTATTTCATTTCAGAATGCTTGGAAGTATTTTTTTATCTTACTGTTTTTGATGCATATATGAAAGCAGATTGATTTTGCCCCATTTAAATTTCTTGTACACAAGATGCTCAGACGCACATGAATTTTCATTTTAAATTTCTGCTCACACAGCTCAAGTAAAAGGTGACATTGAAGAAGACCTCAGTAGCTAGCCATGAAGCTTTCATGCATTTCTTTTTTAATTGAGCTACCATTCTCCATTTCTTAGTACCCAGGTTGATGCTAAAGTTCATACTGTAAATATGTGGCTACATGGAAAACTAGTTTCTCATACCTGCCACAAATGGACATCCTACTACTGGGACTCAGAGTACAATGCTGTCCACCATTAATAATGCCTTTTGCCCTTTAACGAGGCTCTGTGTTTTTGTGCCAATTTTATCTTATGTTCCTCTCATGTTAATTCATCATTTTTAGGGAGGTATATATTAATTTGGTCATTAAAGGGGTTATAATGCCACAAGGGACTAAATTTCAGTTTACTGGGTTATGCCAAAAATCATGTGTATTTTGTTCTAAATTTTGCCTTTTGTGTTGGTCAGTCGCCTCATCCCCTAACGTGCGTGCATACTGAGAGGGCGTATTGGCAGCCTGAAGGACAAATGTGTCCCCAATGTGTCCCCAGTAGTCTTCAGTGGGGACTGAAAGAAAGCTTGAGTTTTTAGAATTCCATTGTAAACAAAATGGAATGGGTAATTTATGGGAGTTCATGTTAATTTTTAAGCAATAGCATTGAGCTGAAGGAAAATTTCCATTTTATTGGCAACAATTAAATGTTGGGCAGCTGTTTTGAGCAGCATTTTTTTTTTTTTACAATTGATGTATTGTAATGATACGTCTTTGTAATATTTTTTGTAATAAAATAAAAAGTATGTGAATTAATTGAATTACTTGAATAATAAGTATCGGGCATGTCATTTTAAATAGTAGTTTAAATAATCCATTCAGGTTGTTCATTCTGAACTCTTCCATTCTTTCTGACACTACTTTCTGCCACAAATTACATCTCGACAGCGGATAGCCTCAAACTGACTGTTTAAATTTGAGTTTAATTTCAACAGTGGAATTTCATTTGGATGATTAAATGTTGAAATCATACGACGAAGCCGTCAAAGGCTTAAGTCAAACTGCAGCATGCATATTTAATCAAACCCAACAGGCAGAGAGGTTTTGGCTTTGTTTTATTAGAAACCACAGTTGATCTGAGAACACACAATACACGGCTTTGAAAAAGTACCCACACTAAATATACAACCCACTGCAATTCATTTTTTATTTTTGGAGGGGGTAGTGAGAGAACCAGGTGTGCCAGCGTTTCTCGTTGCTAGGTGACCCGTGTGTATGCTGGTTTTTGTTACAGCCCTTTTGTGACAGCCTCTTGCTCAGTTAAAGTTGTTGAACACGTCTTTGAGTTCGATAATTTTTTTCCTTAAACTTGACGCTATGGTTTAGCTCATTATCGTTTTCTTTGTCTTCTAATTCATTAGCTAGTTTTAGGTTAATGGTCTTAGCCATGTGTCTATACTTTCACCTTATAGGAGCCTATTAATTCACCTCAGTCTAATTTTATCAGTACATTTTTATACGTCTCTGTATGTAAGTGTTTAATACAGCACAATGTGTGTATGGGACTATTTTTCATGGCATGGATAGTTATTTCTGACATAATGTGGCCTAAGGGGGTAAATAATCGCTGAAAACATCCATCCATCCATCCATCCATCCATCCATTATCTATACCCACTTATCCTGGGCAGGGTTGTGGGGGGTGCTGGAGCTTATCCCAGCATGCATTGGGCGAGAGGCAGGAATACACCTTGGACAGGTCGTCAAACTCCCTCAAAGCATAAAAAGTATAATTAAGCAAAATGAGCAGATTGTTAAAATTTTGGCATTGCAATAGTGGTTGTAATGAAAACCAGCATACACAGGGGCCCCCCAGGACTGAACTTGACAACCTCTTGGGTGCACTGAGCCACCCAAGGCCCACAACCTCATCCTGGGAGGACAGTGTGTGGAACAGGCTCAAGATCCAAAATCGCTTAAAGTTAAATCAGTCTGTAAAGTACAGCTGCCTTCGCTGTGCCAATGGTTTTTATTTTTAAGACAGGCTGCTGTAATAGCAATACTTGGCTCCAGACCTCCGTCAAAATGGTGATATGTGTCCGATCAGCCCTCTATTAAAGGAGCCATGTTTTGAGATCATTTTGGCAGCTGGCTGACTGCTCTCTGGGTGCTGGTTGGTTGATGCGAGTCTCAGGCGCGTCTGCCCCCTATCCAGCGCTCTGCGCGTCCATCTGTCTGTCACAGCTCGTCGTGCGCATCCACTTTGACCTGCAGCTCCGCGAGGACGATCTTGCCGTCCGCGTTCTGGTCCTGGTTGGCGAACATGTCCTTGATGATGGCGTCGGGGTCCTGACCGGGTCGAAGGCGCCCTATACCCTCCGCCACCTGCATCTTGATGAAGGTGGAGAACTGGAGGAGGGGGCAGAGGAGACCATGCACTCAGTGGAGGGTCAGAGATAAGCTCTAAAATTTAAATGAATCACTGGAGCTAAAAAACACTGAGAACCAGCAGGCACTGTGGCCCTTTAGGACTGGAGTTAAACCTGCAGACACTGTGGCCCTCTAGGACTGGAGTTAAACCTGCAGACACTGTGGCCCTCCAGGACTGGAGTTAAACCTGCAGACACTGCGGCCCTCCAGGACTGGAGTTAAACCTGCAGACACTGTGGCCCTCCAGGACTGGAGTTAAACCTGCTGACACTGTGGCCCTCTAGGACTGCAGTTAAACCTGCAGACACTGCGGCCCTCCAGGACTGGAGTTAAACCTGCAGACACTGCGGCCCTCCAGGACTGGAGTTAAACCTGCCTGTGCTGTGTCCCTCCAGGACTGGAGTTAAACCTGCAGACACTGTGACCCTCCAGGACTGGAGTTAAACCTGCAGACACTGTGGCCCTCTAGGACTGCAGTTAAACCTGCAGACACTGTGGCCCTATAGGACTGGACTCTGACAAGTGCTGTACAGCAGCGGTGCCCAATCTTATCCTAAAAGGGTCAATGTGAGGGCAGGGTTTTGCTTTGGCCCAGCAAGACACACCATACACAGTCACTCTATTAGCTGCCATAGCAACAGCATTCTACAACAGGACATTCAATTCTGCACCGAGTCTGCTTATAAAACACATTTCTATGATTTCTTCATTTTGAAGGCCACCTCAGGCTGGCAGTGCCTTAATGCACAGGGCAGGCTACCACCTGCTCAGGCTGGCAGTGCCATAACACACAGGGAAGGCTGCCACCTGCTCAGGCTGGCAGTGCCATAATGCACAGGCTGCCACCTGCTCAGGCTGGCAGTGCCATAACACACAGGGCAGGCTGTCACCTGCTCAGGCTGGCAGTGCCATAATGCACAGGCTGCCACCTGCTCAGGTTGGCAGTGCCATAACACACAGGGCAGGCTGTCACCTGCTCAGGCTGGCAGTGCCATAATGCACAGGCTGCCACCTGCTCAGGCTGGCAGTGCCATAACACACAGGGCAGGCTGCCACCTGCTCAGGCTGGCAGTGCCATAAGGCACAGGCTGCCACTCACCTCCTCGAGGGGTACTTCATTGTCACTGTTCATATCCATGGCCGGGAAGATCTGCTGTGGGGTGTTTTTCAGCCATACAAAATTGTACCCCTCTGGCACCCCCTTCTGGAGATCCGTCAGCTCCAGCTCAAAGAACAGCACAGCGCTGCCAGGAACGCCACTTCCTGTGGGACGAGCACAGATCAGCACAACCAATCCCTGCACTGCTCCTACTCTACACATCAGTATGCTTTCAGTCTGATGCTCAGTCGCTATATTTAGGCTGTTATGTACCTACAGCATATTCCTGTTCTTCTTGCTCCTGTGAAAGGAATTTAAAGAATCTTGCCATGTTGGCCATGCAAGCTGCTCTGGATAAGAGTATCTGCAAAATAATAACAATAATAACAATAATTCATAAGAAATAATACTTCAGAAGAAACAGACCTACTGGCAACGCAGGTGAGACGTTTGGGACATACATTTTAAGTTGGTATTAAAATTTCAGAATTTTAATCTTTTATTGATTGGAATTGTATATTAAAAGAGGCTACTATCACTGGGTAGCTATAATCCTTAATAACTAATAATCAACTCAGTTGTAGTGAGGACATCATCAGCGCATTCATTCTATGTCCACTATCTCAATGATGCATTTAATTGTCCCGATGTCTTTGGCTGCTTCTTCAAACTTTCATTTTTTTCTCTCCTTATCCAGTATAACCTTCTTCTTTCTGTGAATGTTACCATTGTCTAAGGTGGTCAACCTTAGACTTAAGGTGTTTTTTTCTCAACACTGGTGCATATACTGTAAGTATCTTGTTTACTTTGTTTTTGGCTTTTTGGCTTTTGTACATATTAATAATTGCAAAAAAATATACATGAAACGTAGTTATGAATTTATATTTTCAATTCCATTCCATTCACATCGGTGATGATAAGGAGCTGAACTACACGTCTTTCTGTAACAAGGCATAATTGAATAGTGTAAACTGTTTAGTGTATACTTCCAGTTCCTACTTCCATGTAGCATTCAGTCACCCAGTCAGTACATAACTCTGGGACAAGGTTTGTAACTGAGGTTCTTCTGTATTAACCCTTTGAAAAGTAGGTTTTTCGGAATGTTTCCTCAAAATTCTAAGTCAGTGTTCTAGAACTCCATTGCTGTCAATCACCAGTAGTGGTTGTTACATCAGAATGTTCAGTTAAGAAGATTCTAATCACATATTTGTGATCTCACACCTTAAAGGCATAATAATGAGGTGCTGTGCATCCATTTTGGGGTTGAGCTCACCTCCATACTCTCCATGGCCCAGATGAGGGGGAACGATGACCTTTCGCCTCTCTCCCACACACATGTTCTGCAGGCCCTTGTCCAAACCCTCGATCACCCTGTTCTCCCCAAGAACAGTCTCCTGTAGTTTGCCATTGTTCTCCCTTCACAGAACAAAGGGCCAGATTATTGGTTAATTTCATTTGCTTCCAGTCTCAATCCATTGCTTATTAACACCATTAATGTAGTACATGAATGAAATACTATGATGGAATGTATATAACTCGCCAACAACCCATACCACTTAGCAGGAATAAAAGTATGGCTGTTTCCCTCGGCTGTGATGTAGCTGTGTATCTGAACGGTGATGTCAGAGCAGGAATAAGAGTATGACTGTTTCCCTCGGCTGTGATGTAGCTGTGTAGCTGAACAGTGATGTCAGAGCAGGAATAAGAGTATGACTGTTTCCCTCGGCTGTGATGTAGCTGTGTAGCTGAACAGTGATGTCACCCCATGACTCACGAAGAGTAGAGCAGTGTGCCGTCCATCAAAGAGCAGTTGTAACGGTACTTGATCAGGTCATTGTCTTCAGTTGTACGGTTGCATTCCGCTGGTTTGTAGGTGACCTTGATGTCCACTTGGTCACTGGGGTTGTGGAAGTCAATTATGTGGACGTTAAAGATAAGCACAGCTGAGCCGGGGATGATGTCTCCTGGGATGTTATGGACAGGGACACAGGAGGAACAAGAAGTATGGGAAATAGGAAGAACAGGGGACATAGGAAACAGAAAGCGCAGAATACACAGGAGACAAGAAGATACAGGGAACAGAAAAAGCAGAAATTCCACTGAATTATTAACCAATGACCCGGAATTGCCACCAATAGGAGACCTGTACCTTAAACATGAGAACATGATGCATATCTAGTGTGACTTTATGTGACTTGACATAGAAGTACCTAAGCTTGACATAGAGCTATCTAAGATTCTGTCACAACACAAACAGTAAAGTGTCTAGCTCATCTGTCCTAAACTGTATGCACCCATTTCTCCCCCTGTTCACTTCCACATTCAACTTTAATGACTGACTAGTTGTCTCTCCACATCTATCCCTGATTATTGACCAGTTCTGGCTCCCCTCATCTATCCCTGATTATTGACCAGTTCTGTCTCCCCTAATCTATCCCTGATGAGTGTCCAGTTCTGTCTCCCTACATCAATCCCTGATGGACCAGTTTTGACTCTCCACATCTATCCTTGATGGATCAGTTCTGTCTCTCCACATCTATCCCTGATGAGTATCCAGTTCTGTCTCTCCACATCTATCCCTGATAACTGACCAGTTCTGACTCTCCACATCTATCCCTGATGAACCAGTTCTGTCTCTCCACATCTATCCCTGATGAGTGTCCAGTTCTGTCTCCCTACATCAATCCCTGATGGACCAGTTTTGACTCTCCACATCTATCCTTGATGGATCAGTTCTGTCTCTCCACATCTATCCCTGATGAGTATCCAGTTCTGTCTCTCCACATCTATCCCTGATAACTGACCAGTTCTGACTCTCCACATCTATCCCTGATGAACCAGTTCTGTCTCTCCACATCTATCCCTGATGAGTGTCCAGTTCTGTCTCCCTACATCAATCCCTGATGGACCAGTTTTGACTCTCCACATCTATCCTTGATGGATCAGTTCTGTCTCTCCACATCTATCCCTGATGAGTATCCAGTTCTGTCTCTCCACATCTATCCCTGATAACTGACCAGTTCTGACTCTCCACATCTATCCCTGATGAACCAGTTCTGTCTCTCCACATCTATCCCTGATGAGTATCCAGTTCTGCCTCTCCACATCTATCCCTGATAACTGACCAGTTCTGACTCTCCACATCTATCCTTGATGGACCAGTACTGTCTCTCCACATCTATCCCTGATGAGTGTCCAGTTCTGTCTCTCCACATCTATCCCTGATGACTGTCCGGTTTTGTCTCCCTACATCTATCCCTGATGGACCAGTTCTATCTCTCCACATCTATCCCTGATGAGTGTCCAGTTCTGTCTCCCTACATCAATCCCTGATGGACCAGTTCTGTCTCAACACATCTATCCCTGATGGACCAGTTCTGTCTCTCCACATCTATCCCTGATGTCTGCCCAGTTCTGTCTCCCTACATCTATCCCTAGTGGACCAGTTCTGTCTCTCCACATCTATCCCTGATGAGTGTCCAGTTCTGTCTCCCTACATCTATCCCTAGTGGACCAGTTCTGTCTCTCCACATCTATCCCTGATGGACCAGTTCTATCTCTCCACATCTATCCCTGATAAACCAGTTCTGTCTCAACACATCTATCGCCGATGGACCAGTTCTGTCTCTCCACATCTATCCCTGATGAGTGTCCAGTTCTGTCTCCCTACATCAATCCCTGATGGACCAGTTATATCTCTCCACATCTATCCCTGATGGACCAGTTCTGTCTCAACACATCTATCCCTGATGGACCAGTTCTGTCTCAACACATCTATCCCTGATGGACCAGTTCTGTCTCTCCACATCTATCCCTGATGTCTGCCCAGTTCTGTCTCCCTAAATCTATCCCTGGTGGACCAGTTCTGTCTCTCCACATTTATCCCTGATGGACCAGTTCTATCTCTCCACATCTATCCCTGATGGACCAGTTCTGTCTCAACACATCTATCCCTGATAAACCAGTTCTGTCTCAACACATCTATCGCCGATGGACCAGTTCTGTCTCTCCACATCTATCCCTGATGAGTGTCCAGTTCTGTCTCCCTACATCAATCCCTGATGGACCAGTTATATCTCTCCACATCTATCCCTGATGGACCAGTTCTGTCTCAACACATCTATCCCTGATGGACCAGTTCTGTCTCAACACATCTATCCCTGATGGACCAGTTCTGTCTCTCCACATCTATCCCTGATGAGTGTCCAGTTCTGTCTCCTTACATCAATCCCTGATGGACCAGTTCTGACTCTGCACATCTATCCCTGATGGACTAGCTCTGTCTCTCCACATCTATCCCTGATGGACCACTTCTGACTTTGCACATCTATCCCTGATGGACTAGCTCTGTCTCTTCAAATCTATCCCTGATGGACCAGTTCTGACTGCACATCTATCCCTGGTGGACTAGTTCTGTCTCTCCACATCTATCCCTGATGACTGACCAGTTCTGTCTCAACACATCTATCCCTGATGACTGACAAGTTCTGACTCTGCACATCTATCCCTGATGGACCAGTTATGTCTTTCCACATCTATCCCTGATGACTGTCCAGTTCTGTCTCTCCACATCTATCCCTGATGGACCAGTTCTGACTCTGCACATCTATCCCTGATGGACCAGTTCTGTCTTTCTACATCTATCCCTGATGACTGTCCAGTTCTGTATCTCCACATCTATCCCTGATGACTGTCCAGTTCTGTCTCTCCACATCTATTCCTGATGGACCAGTTCTGTCTCTCCACATCTATCCCTGATGAGTGTCCAGTTCTGTCTCTCCACATCTATCCTTGATGGATCAGTTCTGTCTCTCCACATCTATCCCTGATAACTGACCAGTTCTGTCCCAACACATCTATCCCCGATCGACCAGTTCTGTCTCTCCACATCTATCCCTGATGAGTGTCCAGTTCTGTCTCTCCACATCTATCCCTGATGACTGTCCAGTTCTGTCTCTCCACATCTATCCCTGATGGACCACTTCTGACTTTGCACATCTATCCCTGATGGACTAGCTCTGTCTCTTCAAATCTATCCCTGATGGACCAGTTCTGACTGCACATCTATCCCTGGTGGACTAGTTCTGTCTCTCCACATCTATCCCTGATGACTGACCAGTTCTGTCTCAACACATCTATCCCTGATGACTGACAAGTTCTGACTCTGCACATCTATCCCTGATGGACCAGTTATGTCTTTCCACACCTATCCCTGATGACTGTCCAGTTCTGTCTCTCCACATCTATCCCTGATGGACCAGTTCTGACTCTGCACATCTATCCCTGATGGACCAGTTCTGTCTTTCTACATCTATCCCTGATGACTGTCCAGTTCTGTCTCTCCACATCTATCCCTGATGACTGTCCAGTTCTGTCTCTCCACATCTATTCCTGATGGACCAGTTCTGTCTCTCCACATCTATCCCTGATGAGTGTCCAGTTCTGTCTCTCCACATCTATCCTTGATGGATCAGTTCTGTCTCTCCACATCTATCCCTGATAACTGACCAGTTCTGTCCCAACACATCTATCCCCGATCGACCAGTTCTGTCTCTCCACATCTATCCCTGATGAGTGTCCAGTTCTGTCTCTCCACATCTATCCCTGATGAGTATCCAGTTCTGTCTCTCCACATCTATCCCTGATAACTGACCATTTCTGTCTCTCCACATCTATCCCCAATGGACTAGTTCTGTCTCTCCACATCTATCCCTGATGAGTGTCCAGTTCTGTCTCTCCACATCTATCCCTGATGGACCAGTTCTGACTCTGCACATCTATCCCTGATGGACTAGCTCTGTCTCTTCACATCTATCCCTGATGGACCAGTTCTGACTGCACATCTATCCCTGGTGGACTAGTTCTGTCTCTCCACATCTATCCCTGATGACTGACCAGTTCTGTCTCAACACATCTATCCCTGATGATTGACAAGTTCTGACTGCACATCTATCCCTGGTGGACTAGTTCTGTCTCTCCACATCTATCCCTGATGACTGACTATTTCTGTCTCAACACATCTATCCCTGATGACTGACAAGTTTTGACTCTGCACATCTATCCTTGATGGACCAGTTGTCTTTCCACATCTATCCCTGATGACTGTCCAGTTCTGTCTCTCCACATCTATCCCTGATGGACCAGTTCTGTCTTTCCACATCTATCCCTGATGACTGTCCAGTTCTGTCTCTCCACATCTATCCCTGATGGACCAGTTCTGTCTTTCCACATCTATCCCTGATGACTGTCCAGTTCTGTCTCTCCACATCTATCTCTGATGGACCATTTCTGTCTCTCCATATCTATCACTGATGGACCAGTTCTGTCTCTCCACATCTATCTCTGATGGACCAATTCTGTCACTCCACATCTATCCCTGATGGACCAATTCTGTCATTCCACATCTATCCCTGATAACTGACCTGTTCCATTCTCCCCATAGGCCAGCTGAGGAGGAACAGTGATGCGTCTCTTCTCCCCCATGCAGACCCCCTGCAGGGCCTTGTCCATCCCAGAGATGATGTAGCCCATGCCAATGTAAGTGTCGTAGGTGTGGTTCCGCTGATAGCTGCAGTGAAGGTGAGACAGACAGGTTATAATGCCCTCCCTGGCTCTCTTTCATTCTCCATAGTCTCCTTGTGTTGCATTATTATCTATGGTGTAGGCAGGTGAAGACAAGGTAAAAATGATTCAACTAGAGACAATTCCATTTCAGACCAGTCAGTTCATCTTAATTCAGTCAATTCATTCAAATTTAAATGTCTGTAATGCTTCTCCAGGGAATGTTCATTTAATTAACTGAATTTTCAATTGAACCATTTTCAGGTGAACTAACATGAACTGACTGAACTAAAAGTGGAAATTCACTCCAACCCTGAAACCAATAATAATGGAGAAGTAAACAGACAACTGAAGACTATAGTCTACTACTAACTGTAGACCAAGGTGGGTGCTACAAATTGGTGGTGGGTGAGGTGAGGTCCCAGTCATCACTGTAAAGCACTTTGAGTGTTTGGAAAAGTCCATATAAATTCAATGGTTCATTCAATATGTACCAGCAGACAGAGATGGTCTAGAGAGAGTGAACTGTCCCTGGACAGAGAGCATAATGTATTGAATGGCAAGAGTTCCCAGTAGATATCAAACATATCCACTGGCTGATAGCTGTCATTTTGAGGTGATTGGCATCAGCAAATGTTGGTAGGCAAAAACAAGTGAGTGGCAAGGCTCTGTCCAGCAGGGAAAATCTGGGCAATCTAGGGCCACACCTACTAGTTAGGCAGTCACACACCTGGGTTCTGTTAACTAATCAACACGGGGCTTAAAAGCGTGCTCCTTTCTTCAGTAGGTGACCTGGAAACCGTAAAGCCGAGAGAGCGAATGAGTCAGAGGGAGAAAAAGCCTGGCTGAAAAGCTGACGTGTATTTACATTATATTACATTACATTAGCACATTGTTTTTGAACCCATGAGGGAAACGAGTGAAGCTGTTTGTTCATTTGTTTTTGTGTAAGTGTGAGTGCGCTCTTTCTCTTTCCGTGTGTCAAACTGCGGACAAAACCCGGATCTGCCGCGTCTCCCTCCAAGGGGTGTCCCACGGCGTAAATTAATATTTAGAAAGGCCCTTATTGCCAGACCCCCGGGGGCGCATTGCAAATGCAATATTTTTAATTCCATTGGCCTTTGCAAACCCCATATCAGTCTGCAGCCACCACTTTCCTCACCTCACACCTGCACGTGAGTGACTCACCTGGAGTCGAAGAGGGTGCCGTCCTGGAATGTGCCGTTGTAGTGGTACCGGATGAAGTCGCCTGCCACCGACTTGCGGGCGCAGGGCTCGGGCACTTCCTGGTTATCGATAGTGATGTCATCCTTGGGGTTGAACAGGTCTACCAGGAGCACACTGAACACCAGACTGGCCTGGGGGGGGACCTCTGTGCCTGGGGTGGGAGGAGAAGGTTACACTGGTAAATTTAACACTGATCAGTTCAGCAGCTGCTCGCTTCGCTTGTGTTTTCTTCCGTCATCAGGGGGCAGGTAACCACCAGGCTGAGCTCCATTCTTCATACGTTGTCTGACTAATTGAGGTTATGATGGCTACTGGAATCAACTAGCTCACTAACTGACCTCCAGGACTGTTGGTTCATCCAGTGTACTGTACATCGACTCGTTAATGAACTCATTAGCTTGAGCCAGTTATCACTCATCTAAAATAACTGCATGTTCCCATTTGGATTCAGAAGTAAGATCATTAGAATGCTGAGATGATGATTCAGTAGTGAAGTGTGCAGCTTATTTCAGAGTTACAGAGCAGCTGAATGGTACAATAAGGTTACAGAAACTCTTGCAAACAAATTTAACGCAGCCACATGGCAAAAATTGCCTGTAAGTTAAATGTGGACACTTACTTGAATTCAGTTTCTATTCCCGATCTGTGGCCCTGGAGATGGCTATCTCCTGAAATACAGCTGTTCTGGCACAGCTATGGGAGTAGCTGTGCATTCAGCATGGGTAAGGCTCCCTTTAGTGTATGAATTTAAAGTACTAAGGAATGAAATAGGATGAGAAGCAGGGTTTTGGTGACATCCCGGACTGAATTTAGCCCCTCCCACAGCGTCCCAACCAACGTAGACCAGTGTTCCCTATAAAATGAGCAGCTGTAGTTAGCTCTCTCTGTTATAAACTTTCTATTCTCTGTTTCTTCTCCATCCCAAATCTATAATGTCCAATTTGTAGAGACCGGTACAGCCGGGCTCTGGAGACAGATGTTGCCATGGTTACCATATCCCTGCTCTCCGTAGGCCAGGAAGGGCGGGATGATGATGGTCCTCAGCTCCCCCACGCACATGCCCAGAAGACCCTCATCCATCCCCGGGATGAGCTCGTCCTGCTTAACATAGGCGTCATACGTCCGGTTCCTTTTGTAGCTAAAGAGGTACATATAGGTCAGATACACACACAAACCCAAATATGCACACGCACATACATGCAGTCACAACTCCTCAAGCTTAAACACGTGCAGTTTATGTTCACACATCAGATTTTAGGTAACGCCTTTGAACATTACTGCATTACTGCAATAATTACAGATTAACAATACCTTCAGAGTATTACCATCAGACCACTACACACTCAGTGCACAATTCTTTCACAATGAACTATGCAACAGCAGTATTGTCTCATTCTTCACAGACAATCCGCCTAACTTCCTTCCCACTCACCCTTCCCCACCACACCCCGCCCCCTGTCTCTAAGCCCCTCCCCATCCTGCCTCACCTGGAGTCAAAAGTGGTCCCATCCAGCAAGGTGCCGTTGTAGTGGTACCGGACATAGTCAGAGGCCACCACGGTGCGCTCACAGGCCTTCGCCTTGCTCAGGGTGAATGTCTGCACCTTGTCCTCCGTGTTCCAGATGTCCAGCAGGACCAGGTCGAACACCAATATGGTGTCCGGTGGGACCACGTTCCCTGGGGGAGGGAGAGTCTGGATCTAGCACTGCTTCCCAGTCAGGAATGGGAAGACATACACTAAAATAACAATTACAATGCATGAAATGGCTCCCAAATAAATGAATCTGTAAGCTACGATCAAAATGGTAGAAGCACAGGTTACTTTGAAGGTGGCACTGAGGTATAATCTGCAGAAGAAGGCAGGTGGCCAGCAGGCATTACATATGAACAGGACTACATGCACGCCAATACATACTGCCAACATGTATTTGACACACTGTGAACTGCTTTTTAAGGCCTGCTCTGTCAGTATGGCCTTGCAGACATCTGGTGACAGCAGTGTGTTTGACTAAGAAGAGTGCATGTGGACTGCCTCTAATTTAAGAGACTTGTGTTGCTGGCTTGCCACTTGTCCCAAATTTTTCCAATCACTTTTGTTCCAAGTGACAAAGTGGTTGCCTGTCTTGCAGAACATCCAACCGGAATGACAACTCTGTATCCAGCTGTCTGTCTTTGGGCTCCTGCATAGTCTGTTCCACATGAAATTATATAGCAGGTGTTAGCGCAGCAAACAAACTGAAGTGAATGCTGTGTGTCACACTTTAATAACTGTTTCTTCTGAGCAAGTCAGTGAATGGGGTTTCAGTGTCTAAATCACACATAGGACATATATGCCCTATTCAACGTATAAATGAGAAATGCATGCAACATGCTTGACTGACCGGGCGACTCATCGACTGCTTTTCAGTGCTCAGCCTTTGTGAAAATATCACAGTGAAAATATCACTGCAGTTTTTCAGCATTTTGTCACCAGACCCACAAAACGCTCAAGGCAGCACCTAACTCTCATCTAATACCCAGTATTTGTTCACAACGCGTTTCCTTTATTTCTTTATTTGAGAGGAATTATATTTATTTAGTGAGGGGTGGTATGCTGAAGTGTGCATCTCAGGACAGACACTACAGCAGAGATTCTATTGGCTTATTAGATACTCAGATCATGTGTCCCCAGCCCGAACCCTTCCATCCCCTCAGTTTCTTAACTACAGCAGGATGTGGGTGGTAAAATCTTTGTTGATATTATTATGTTTTTATCTGTACTTATTTTATGCTATGTATGACCCTATGTGCCCCCACCACACCGTTTGGTCAAGCTGCAACCCTCTTTTCATTTGCATATTTGTGTTAATGACAATAAACATTGAATTGAATTGAAAAGGAGATTCTAACGCTACTTTACACCACAAAGTCACTTTCCTTTGTATTGCTCCATTATCACGCCCCTTATTGAATTTTTCAGAATATGCAAACTGCAGTGTTTTGGCATCAATGGGGTAGGTTGACAGAAATTTAAATGTTAAGAATATGGAGCGGAGACCTCTTCAAGCCTAGTAAAAATAAAAATGAAACCGACCCTTTTCTTACTTTTCCTACATTTACGGGCAATGTAGAGAAACTGGGAATTGCCTCTATTTGACAATACCTACAGTGAACAAAATCAAAAGGCCAATACGAGTGGATACCGGATGGGCTGACTGTCTGTGGCTGGGTAAAGGGGCGGGGCATGGGGAAACGGGTTGGGTGGGGTTGATACCTGCTCCCAGGCTGCCGTACGCCAGGTGAGGGGGGACGGTGACCTTCCGGCGCTCGTTGACGCACATGCCCTGGATCCCGCGGTCCATGCCTGTGATGAGGCGACCGAGTCCCACCTGTCCAACGAAGGGGACGCCGCGGTCACGGCTGGCGATCGTAGGAGAGCGCAGGACAACAGGAGAGAATAACGGAATTACCATCCATTACCGCTACAAATGAACTCTGCACGTTTAAGGGAAAACCTAGCCTATACAAGTTGTATAGAGAGCTATTTTGTATATGATCGATCGATTTTTAAACTATTTTTAAATTGCAAGGTACCGTTACATAATTGATCTTAATAATTAATGACAGTATAGTATTTCTATAGTATTAATGAAAAATAAAATGTCTTCTAATGTTACCACGATGGAATTGTTAACATGGTTCATTGAATTGATTCAGTGAATATCTCAACTGCATAATTAGCCTGCCATGTAAAAAGTCTGCGGTCGCCCAAAGTAATCTCGGTCCCAGGCGCTCAATCTCCGACAGATGTGATGTCACCGTTACACTAGCGAAATGCAAAATCTCGGCTACTTTATAACTGTAATCCCTGTCTAATGCCTATAGGTTTCGACTTGTGGAAATTCAATTTACAGTTAATATTTAGAGCCCCAATAGACAGAACGCAGACAGAAAACTTTGGTCAAAATGTAGCCTGTTAGCCTACACGCCAAAAGACGAAATTTAGAAGTTTAGAAAGAAATCTTGCATTTCAGAAATGCGCAGATATAATAAAGAATGCAACGTAAATAAAAGGCCAGTTGTTAATAGGCCTTTGTTACGGGAATGCTCTGCATTCTTATCTTAGATTGCATTATAATAATATAGCAGTAATTATTACGATTACATCTTATGTTTAAATAGTTTTTTCATCACTTGGCATATGCGTCTGTTCTAGTGTGACAAGGCGTCGCTAAAGTAAATCACTGCTGAAATGGTTTATCTGAAATAAAAATGGTGGTTTCAATGACACGTCTACGCATATTTCTGCAGACTGTGGACCAGTGCGGATGTCTTTCACATCTGGCCCGCGGTGATAGTCTACATGCAAACGATGAGGCGGGATTTGATCCGTTTTCCTCGGAAAGATTGTTGCATAGATTAACGAATTACCTAAAGTTGTTCATTTGTGTGGTGTTCAGTAGCGAATCGCACATAGGACATAGCTTTAGGCTACTCAATGGGACCTAAAACCTACACACGGCTTGCAGGTTTGGCTGCTTTAAATCTTACCTCGAGTCGAACTTCTTTCCATCCATGAACGTCCCGTTGTAGTGATAACGCACATAATCGCCCGTTTGAACTTCTCTAGGACAAACTCTGGGTATGTCATATCGATCAATAATAACATCTTCTAACGGGTTGGTATGACAACCCACAAATACTTCTGTGAAACAAAGAAAAAGCAATGCATAACTCGCCTCCATCTTAAATAAATTATTCTGTCAAACTACGTTTGTGTCTCTTGAGTGTTCTGAAAATGAAGCTGGTCGAATCTATTTGTAAGATTGCTGCGACCCCTCCACAGCTGCCTGTCTGCATATAGTTTCTGAAGAGAAGTGCATAACTTCACTACGCATAGACTACCGCGTTCATTTCCACTCGGGGGAGGGGGCATCCCTGCAAGCTCCCCCTTTTTTCCCAGTTTGTGTAAACGTGTTAAGTGGCCTTCGGCTAGCAACATGTTTTGGCTAGCCGTTTTGCCATTTTGGGGCGTAACTATTTCTCTTCCTAGTTTTAGGCTGTAACGTCCTGATCCCCCGTGGAATCTGCTTACAACTCACTTGTCAACATTAACAGTGAGATGTTTTATTTGATGAATGCATTAGCAAAGCGCGCAAGTTAAACACATCTGGCTTTCTCAAGAAGACCTAATACTACCCTACCAGTAATTGGCAACGGGGTCCTAAAGCTCAGTTTGTATCATGCTGTCGAGTCGGATCGGCGGAAGCTTAGAATCTGTATATGATAACATGGAGATTGATTAAGATTAAGAAAGATGTTTTTTATTGTTTGAAAAATTAGATGTCTCACAATATAATTTAGGCAAAATCAAACAAATATTTACTGGGATCGTGTAGGCATAGTTTTCACCCACACAGACATCTTATTTAAACAGCAATGGAGATTTTTCAAACTTTACTCACTCTTAAATCCAAATTGAAATAACATCGTATATGATATCCTAGTCTACCGCACGCAGCCTCTGTGACTACTATTCACCCGAATAGTCACTTTAGCTTGTTTTTCTTTTAAATAAATCCGTTCGACGTTGCATTATTATTAGTAGTAGTAGTAGTAGTAGTAGTGGTAGTAGTAGTAGTAGTAGTAGTAGTTGGCTACTATTATAAACATTTTACATTGAGTTTGGCGTAACGATACTTTGTATCTTTTCTCATTGCTCAAGAAATGGAATGGTATACGAATAGAATTATGTTGCTGGTGTCACTTTAGCTATACATAAATATGACCGTGTTTGCATTGTACATTATTTGTTGGGGAACTTAATATGACGGGCGTTACGACCCGTGAAATACGAAACTGAGAGTGGTCGTGGCTGGCTTACTCCTATCCAAAACTCCTGAAGGACCCAAACTTTTCTGGCCCTCCTTGAATTCTTCCACTCATCGTTATACTCTTTGTAGACTACGTGCAAGCTGACATGCTCATCTTTTGAGAAGTCCTGGAGCGGATGAGAGCAGCGGACCATGGCCTCGAGCGCTGTATCTGTAAAACGGTCGCTGATCCCGCTCTGTGTGTGGACAGTTTTGGCATCTGCCGTACACGCGCAGTACGAGAAATACAGTTTCAGGAGCTTTCCACAAAATGACCTCATGCCCCTTGAGTCTGCGTATGGACATGCCTTGGACCAGTACGCCGCACAGAACTGGAGGGAGAGTATCAAGTATTTGGAGCTAAGCTTGCGTCTACACCGGCTCTTGAAAGACAGCGAGGCGTTTTGTAGCCAGAACTGCAGCAATGTCAGCCGAGACCCAGACCCCCTATTTGCCGACAGCAATCTCCGGGTTCTGCGGCACGTTTTACTCCGGGCATCCTGCCTCAAAAAATGCAAGGAGGACTTTCCCGTTTTCAAGATGTCCTATCCCAAGAAGAATATTCTGGATGCCTTTGAACAGAGATTGCCTTACCGGTATATACAGTACGCGTATTACCAGGTGGTATTAAGCTTTCGATTCTTTTCCAAACATGAAATAGCAATGTTATTTACTGTTGTATCAATTAGGATATTAAAGGCTATATGCTGTGGGGCATACAGTTAAATTAGCTTATAGGTGTAGTCGCTCTACATTCGTTGTAAAATAAGATGCTGTTGAGGACATGTGAAGTTAATACGAGTGATCGTAAAACAGCCAATTAGGCTATGTAAAAACACAGTGGCGTTTTTTGAACACATTCTAGTCAGTACTATTGTCTGGAAAAATCCAGAGTAGGTTGTGTTTGAATGAAGGTTTTCCTAATTTTGCATTGGCTCATGAATTAGCCAGGAAGAGTTATGTCTCCTTGAAAAGCATTCCTAGAACTGTCAAGGAACCATGGTTTCTGCGTCCACAAATCATTCACAGACAGAATTCAGTGCTGTTTAAGACTGGAGCAGGATCCATTTCATCAGTCGCATGTCCCCGCTGTGCATTTATTTATGCGAGAAATCTTCACGATCAATAGACTATTGCACTTTTTCTGGTTGTAATTTACATTCTTTGCCCAAGGTAAAATGTTTTAGTGTGCGCCGCGACATAATTTTTCCGTGACTCACGGCAGCCCTCTAGCCGAGCTCGGTGTAGGCGCTACAGGGAGCTCCGCTTGCCACGTCCCCCAAAATATGCCCTGCTCGCTAAGCGCTAAATTAATTAAAACGAGAGCTGCGCTGTAGTGTGTATCGTGCAGTCTATGCTTAATCAATTAAGTGTGCCGAATCAAAGTGCACTTCATTCATTCACACAGCGCCAAATCAAGCTTTGGACCATTCCATTACTGCATATGAGAGGGGAGAAGAGGGCACATTTATTACAGATACATTCCCATCTGATTCCCTTTTGAACCGATGTATTCATTTGCTATTGTGCTAATCTCTGGGCTTTTGTATGTCTGTGACCTCTGGCACTAACTGTCAGGCTAGCCTATACCAGCCTTAAAATTGGGAAGATGTACAGTGAGCGTCAATTAAACCAACCAATCAACTGTTAGATTGTATCCCGCAATCCCAGTTCAATTCAGGCTGACTCTCCCTGCTCACAAAAACGTGGGTCTGTCTGAGTGTTTCAAAGCAAGGGCTCCCTGTTCCAGCATCTCAAACAAGCCGCTTTTCCACTGCATGATACCGGCTCAACTCGACTGAACTCGACTCGACTCTACTCGACTTTTTTGGTTGTGGATAGTACCTGGTACTTTTTTTGCTATCACCTCCGTCAAGGTTCCAAGCGAGCTGAGGTGATACCAAAAGGTGACGTGAAAACACTGCAGAGCACTGATTGGTCAGAGCAACACGTTTCATGCGGCGTCGCTAATGACGACCAGCTACATTGACGGGGGTACTATCTGCAGTGGAAAACGAAGTACCTGGTACCAAAAGCGAGTAGAGTCGAGTAGAGTCGAGTTGAGTTGAGCCGGTACCATGCGGTGGAAAAGCGGAGACAGACAGCTGCAGAATCAGCCGTAAGTGCCGCAAGGTTTGATTTTTCTCTTGCTGCTGTTTTCATGGTGAGCTTGCAGTTCCTAGCTCTTCACGTGAGGGCTCACCATTAACCCCCTGCTCAGCCACGGCTCTGAACTGTTCCCCAAATTTGGCAATGGGGTTAAAGGTCTAGTTTGGATTCCTGACCCCCCCCAGCTGAAGGCTCCCCCTCCCCCTCCCCCAGGAGCTGTTTTAATTGGTCAGCTGCACTCTGGGGCACAGAACTTTGGGTGGTCTTGTGAATTCACCTGGAGTAACTATGGCACCACGGGACTGAACTCCTGTTCACAACAGACCTGCGGACATGCTGAACGCTTCAGCTCATGGGTACAATGCATCAGAGGAGCTGAATGCAGGGTTCAGAATCATGATCAGTGCACTGGGTGCAGAACGCAAACTGCTTTTTTATGTTACTGCGTGTGATGTCCCCCCCCCCACTCCCCCTTATGGTCTGGGAGCCGCAGTTCCTGTCACGGGCAGGTACGCCAGCGAATGCCCACGTAGACATTGATCAGATTCTGAGAGGGTGTGGTGTAGACATTGATCAGATTCTGAGAGGGTGTGGTGTAGACATTAGTAAGATTCTGAGAGGGTGTGGTGTAGACATTGGTAAGATTCTGAGAGGGTGTGGTGTAGACATTGGTAAGATTCTGAGAGGGTGTGGTGTAGACATTGGTCAGATTCTGAGGGTGTGGTGTAGATATTGGTCAGATTCTTAGAGGGTGTGGTGTAGATATTGGTCAGATTCTGAGGATGTGGTGTAGACATTGGTCAGATTCTGAGAGGGTGTGGTGTAGATATTGGTCAGATTCTGAGGATGTGGTGTAGACATTGATCAGATTCTGAGAGGGTGTGGTGTAGACATTAGTAAGATTCTGAGAGGGTGTGGTGTAGACATTGGTAAGATTCTGAGAGGGTGTGGTGTAGACATTGGTAAGATTCTGAGAGGGTGTGGTGTAGACATTGGTCAGATTCTGAGGGTGTGGTGTAGATATTGGTCAGATTCTGAGAGGGTGTGGTGTAGATATTGGTCAGATTCTGAGGATGTGGTGTAGACATTGGTCAGATTCTGAGAGGGTGTGGTGTAGATATTGGTCAGATTCTGAGGATGTGGTGTAGACATTGGTCAGATTCTGAGAGGGTGTGGTGTAGACATTGGTCAGATTCTGAGAGGGTGTGGTGTAGACATTGGTCAGATTCTGAGAGGGTGTGCTGTAGAAGTGAGACCGCATGCTCCTGTCTGTCTCCCAGTTAAACAACCTGGAGAGGGCTGTTTCTGCAGCCCACACCTACCTCCAGAAGAACCCCAACGAACCCTTCATCTCCAAGAACATGAACTACTACAAGACCCTCTTCGACGTGGAGGAGTACCTGATTGACCACGAGGAGCGACCATATGAGGTGGGTGTGGCCAGGACATTCAGTTCCGCATTCCGCTCCAGATGCAGAACACTTTGCTGTGGTTCACCTGGAGTGCTCATTTCACTCAACACTGTGAGCGTATCTGAGGTGTGCTGCTTCCTGTTTGGCGGGTGTGTCTGTGGTGGCATGGTGTAAACAGGAACAGAAAGCAACATATTTGAAAGTCAGTGTCATGCCATCGCCATACCAGCAGTCGAGGTAACAACCCTTTGCACCTTGATATTAAGCACAGCACCATTTTAGTTCATGAAACAGTTTAGATGTTGAGTGCAGCCCTGACATGAGTGGGCGGAGTGAGTGGGAGAAGGTATGCTCCTCATTGGCCCAGAGGTGAGTGGGTGGGGTGAGCATGAGAAGGTATGATCCTCATTGGCCCAGACGTGAGTGGGTGGAGTGAGCATGCAAAGGTATGCTCCTCATTGGCGCAGACGTGAGTGGGTGGAGTGAGCGTGAGAAGGTACGCTCCTCATTGGCCCAGACATGAGAGGGCGGAGTTAGTGTGAGAAGGTATGCTCCTCATTGGCCCAGACGTGAGTGAGTGTGGGAAGGTATGCTCCTCATTGGCCCAGAGGTGAGTGGGCAGAGTGAGCGTGAGAAGGTATGCTCCTCATTGTCCCAGAGGTGGGTGGGTGGAGTGAGTGTGAGAAGGTATGCTCCTCATTGGCCGAGAGGTGAGTGAGTGTGAGAAGGTATGCTCCTCATTGGCCCAGACATGAGAGAGCGGAGTGAGTGTGAGAAGGTATGCTCCTCATTGGCCCAGCCATTAAGAGCCCATGTGGCATGAGAAGAGGGGAACAGGACTTGTGGCTAAGTGATAGTTAAAATAATGACTTCAGCTGCCTGATTATATTGTCTGTAGGTATGTGGCGTGTTCGTACGGACCGCTGCCTTGCAGGTGCCACGCATGACTGGGACTAATCAGTTTGACCTTTCAGAGGAACGCTGCATGAACTCAGGCAGATGGGACTGAAGGAAGGTGCTTGCCTCTCAGCGTACCGGCTCCCCAGCACCTGCACTCATGCACGCTATGAGCAGCATGAGTAACGATGCATTTTCCAATAGAGAAAAATCTTGTTAATTAAACATGAGAGAGAAAACATGAAAGGAATCTGCTGACTGATGTAATATAAGGAGAAAATTCAAACTAAGATATTTATGTGCTCGTAAAAAAGTGCAAAAAGCAAAACTACTTCTAACTTTGGAAATTAAACATGAGAATCATGTGTTGTGCTGTGAAAATGCTACATGTAACTGCAGAATACAGAATGTTTTCCTTAGTGAAATTGTTCTCTCCTGTTTCAGTGTTTTCCTCAGTAAAACTTCTCTGTCCTGTTTTAGTGTTTTCCTCAGTAAAACTGTTCTCTCCTGTTTCAGTGTTTTTTCAGTAAAACTGTTCTCTCCTGTTGCAGAGTGTTTTTTCAGTAAAACTATTCTCTCCTATTGCAGAGTGTTTTTTCAGTAAAACTGTTCTCTCCTGTTTCAGTGTTTTCCTCAGTAAAACTGTTCTCTCCTGTTTCAGTGTTTTTTCAGTAAAACTGTTCTCTCCTGTTTCAGTGTTTTTTCAGTAAAACTGTTCTCTCCTGTTTCAGTGTTTTCCTCAGTAAAACTGTTCTCTCCTGTTTCAGTGTTTTTTCAGTAAAACTGTTCTCTCCTGTTGCAGAGTGTTTTTCAGTAAAACTGTTCTCTCCTGTTGCAGAGTGTTTTTTCAGTAAAACTGTTCTCTCCTGTTTCAGTGTTTTCCTCAGTAAAACTGTTCTCTCCTGTTTCAGTGTTTTTTCAGTAAAACTGTTCTCTCCTGTTTCAGTGTTTTCCTCAGTAAAACTGTTCTCTCCTGTTTCAGTGTTTTCCTCAGTAAAACTGTTCTCTCCTGTTTCAGTGTTTTTTCAGTAAAACTGTTCTCTCCTGTTTCAGTGTTTTCCTCAGTAAAACTGTTCTCTCCTGTTTCAGTGTTTTCCTCAGTAAAACTGTTCTCTCCTGTTTCAGTGTTTTTTCAGTAAAACTGTTCTCTCCTGTTTCAGTGTTTTCCTCAGTAAAACTGTTCTCTCCTGTTTCAGTGTTTTTTTCAGTAAAACTGTTCTCTCCTGTTGCAGTGTTTTTTCAGTAAAACTGTTCTCTCCTGTTGCAGAGTGTTTTCCTGAAGTCGGTGAAGCTCTTTAACTCGGGAGACTTCAGCAGCTGTGCGAGGGACATGGAGCTGGCGGCCAGCGAGTTCTTTAAGGCGTATGACCTGTGTCTGGCGGGCTGTGAGGGGGTCTATGAGGTCACCGAGACCAAAGACTTCTACGCTTCCCTGGCAGGTCAGTCTGGCCCACAGCATCCCCACCCCTCCCTACCACACAGCCCAGCTGTTGGGGGGATATCTTCCAGCTCACTGTCAGTCTTTGGGGGTGGGGCATTATCCAACGCTGGAGCTGAAGGCAGATACTTTAGCAAACCCAAATAAAACATTTACTTCTCTGACTGGAATCTATACCAAATCAGTGGAGTAAATTAGTTCATTTAAGTTGGCCAATTTTGTGTATTTAAAATGTTTTCTAAGTAAATGGTTTAGTATTTCATTGGATGCATAAACCAAAAGCACGTTATTCATTCTCCTTCATACTTTTTTGCTTTTCATGTCTTTGCACTCTTTCCTCGTTCCCTTTCTCCCAGATCTGTACAAAGACGCTCTGCAGTGTAAGGTGCAGTGTCAGGCCAGCCTGACGCCCAACGTGGGGGGGTACTTTGTGGAGAAGTTTGTGGCGACCATGTATCACTACCTGCAGTTTGCCTATTACAAGCGTAAGTAAGGAGAACATCTCCTCACATATGACTGTGGTTTTGAGCTGGCTCAGCTGTAGGGCAGTGGGAGGAGGGAGATGAGCTGTGTTCTCTGTGCAGTGTTAGCACAGGGAGATGAGCTGTGTTCTCTGTGCAGTGTTAGCACAGGGAGATGAGCTGTGTTCTCTGTGCAGTGTTAGCGCAGGGTAATGAGCTGTGTTCTCTGTGCAGTGTTAGCGCAGGGTAATGAGCTGTGTTCTCTGTGCAGTGTTAGCACAGGGTAATGAGCTGTGTTCTCTGTGCAGTGTTAGCGCAAGGTAATGAGCTGTGTTCTCTGTGCAGTGTTAGTGCAGGGAGATGAGCTGTGTTCTCTGTGCAGTGTTAGCGCAGGGTAATGAGTTGTGTTCTCTGTGCAGTGTTAGCTCAGTGTAATGAGGTGTGTTCCCTGTGCAGTGTTAGTGCAGGGTAATGAGCTGTGTTCTCTGTGCAGTGTTAGCACAGGGTAATGAGCTGTGTTCTCTGTGCAGTGTTAGTGCAGGGAGATGAGCTGTGTTCTCTGTGCAGTGTTAGCGCAGGGTAATGAGTTGTGTTCTCTGTGCAGTGTTAGCTCAGTGTAATGAGCTGTGTTCTCTGTGCAGTGTTAGTGCAGGGTAATGAGGTGTGTTCCCTGTGCAGTGTTAGCACAGGGTAATGAGCTGTGTTTTCTGTGCAGTGAATGACGTGCAGAACGCCGCCCCCTGTGCTGCCAGCTACATGCTCTTTGACCCTGACGACCAGGTGATGAAGCAGAACATGGTGTACTACCGTTTCTACCGCGAGCAGTGGGGATTGGAGGAGAGCCACTTCAAACCCCGCCCAGTGAGTTCCGTCCTCACACCAATGCAGTGTGTTAACTGTGCTCATCGGCTGAGGGTGCCTAGTGCACACGCCCCCACACTATCCTCATTGGCTCGTTCACCTACCTGAGCATCAGTCTGAGCTCATGGTAAGCTCTTTGGCCTGACATTCAGATGGGTGCGCTGCTGGGGAGGAAAGTGGTGACTGTTGGATGAATGGGATGTAATCCTGTGTAACCTCTTCAGGAAACTCCATGGTTTCCAAAAGTGCATAAGAATAAGTTATAACAGCAACAGGCCATTCAACCCGTCTCAGCTTGTCACTTTAGTTCCACCTGACTAGAGAGTATCAATCACCTAGGTCTGAATACCTGTGTCCCCCTGTTCTGTTGACAGAACTCAGAAAATCTTGTACTTCACTTTAATCCCATTCGTAAATTTGAAAACGCTCTTTAAATTTTTCCCTCAAGTCTCTTTTTGCTTGATTAGTTTAAGAGTTCTTGTCCTTAAGTATTTTCTTGTAATTTCAGGTAAATTTAATATCAACAGCCAATTTAGTTGTCCTTTCTTAACTTTTTAAAGAGTATCTATCTTTCTTGTGGTGTGCTACACAAAATGGTACACAGTACTGTAAGTGTGCTCCAACTAAGGCATTTTGGTAGAATTAATAGCCTAATCTGATTTATACTAAGTATGATTTATACTCAGTATGATTTATACTCAGTATGATTTATACTCATTGTGTGTTTGTCCTGGTTTTTACCATGCAGCAGGTTGCTAGTGGTTCAGGCTGATGAACAGATGAAAGATGCATTTGGAAGGCTCTCTGGGTAGAGGAAGCCTGTTCTGGAGCCCCCCCCCCCCCCCCCCCCGGGGAAAGCCCTGTGAATGTATCGGGTTTCCCAGAAGAACAATCCCTTCATTCTGAGGTTCAGCATCCTGCTCCACAGGGACTGACCAGAAGCTCCATAAATATTGCTCTTGCGGTGGAATTTCCAGCTATCCCACGTGCCTTTGCTGTAGTGTAGTCACTGCGTGCTTCGTCTGACCTGCAGAACATCACATGACATGGAAGTTTAATGTTCCTGTGTCTGATTGGTCAGGTTTCAGAGTCAATGGGTAGCAAACGAGCGCAGAGGTATATTTCTGATGCTCTTCAGATACACATGAATAAAAAATGGCTTCAGTCCATTTCTTTGAGTGAAGGTAGCAATTAAAGACACCGCACTAGTACCCCTGGCTTTGCTTGCGGCCATGGTTTCAACATTCCTGACTAGTCCGCTTTACCAAAATGAAAACAAACGCAGGCATAAAGCTGGCCCGTCATGGGGATTCAGTTGCTCTGAGGAAGAGGCCGATACCAGTTCCACATTCTGCTCTGTATTCCACAGTCTTTGTGGCTCTGCTTCTGAATTAGAAGAGCACTGATTTAACGTTGCTGTGGCCACATCGCTGTAGGTGAACACTGTCAGTCAAGGACTAATAAACATTCAGTGGATCGGCAAATGAGTTCTCTGGGTGCTGACACAAACTCCTCCCATCCTGCAGGAGGCACTGCGCTATTTTAACCAGACCACTACGCAAAAGGAGATGCTGGAGTTTGCACTCAATTACCTACAAACAGATGACGAGGTAAGAGAAGCTGATGCTGAGGTGATGAATAGCTGGAGCACTGATCTGGGGTCAGTTTAGCTTTTCAGCTCATAATGGTTGGGATAACGACAGTAGAACATACCATATCCATCATGAGCTGAAAGGCTGGCTAAATAGCTCATTTAACTGTCAGCCAGGTAAGACAGCAAACACATTTTCTAATAAGATGAGAACATACAATTTGAAATCAGTGCTTCAGCATAGTTCATAAATGTGTTTTAATAAAATAATTGTGATTGAAGAGCATACAGTATGCTCTGAGAAAATCAAATATCTAGATATTTAGCTAGCCAAACTACTTATCAGAGCTAGCTATAATTTTATGGTTAGTTGGTAGATGAAAAGAAATGGAACAAGCTGGTTGTCTGGGCTAGGTTGCTAGTGCTGTTAGTGTCTGGGTCAGTCTGTTGCAAGCTACAGCTAGCTTTCCTAAGCAAAATTGAACTTTTAGAGACAAGCGTATAAATATCAATGCAAGTGAGCATTCTCGCTGGGTAGTTCGGTAACTAGCTAGCCAGCTAATATGAAAAGTGTAAGCTAGTATTATAAATGCATATAGAGCTTTTAGAAAGTATCCCCCTTGAACATATTTTGTCATATTACAGCATAAAATTTGAATGCATTGAAATGTTTGAATGCATTATGTTGGTGAAGGGTCCCCTTCACCGACATAATGAATTCAAACATGTATTAAACATTTTTTAAAGTTTATTCAACTTTTTTTTAAATGAATGAAAAGAAATTAAATGAAATTATATTTTTCATTTCCGAAAGTATTTACTTGGAACTATTTACTCTTTTCAGTAGATAACCTGACTGAATTAAATTATTCTTGGTATTAATTGTTCTAGAAAAGTTAAGTAGGTGAAACTCATGAATACTGTATCTGTATATGTAAAAATCACAAGTGTCATCCGATTGGTCAGCCAATTATAACACAAAATGCTTGCCTCGTCACCTAGGGTATACCTCCATAACTTCACCTGCTAACAGGCTTTCACAAGAAATAAGGATTTGTGCAAATGTAGTGTTTCTAATCTGCAAGGCCCTTCAGTGAAGGCAGTGGGTTGGGCACAGAGCTCCTAGCTGGGAGAGGTATGTGACAGGGAGGTGTGAGTGACTGAGGCTGCTCTGTGTGTTTGTTTTGCAGTCTGTCTGTGTGCTGGCTGCCCTGGTCAGGCTGTCAGAGACAGGAACTCAGACACACAGAGTTGTGCTAGGGGTGGGGCCAGGGGCGGGGCTAGGGGCGGACCCAGGGGCGGGACCAGGAAGCACACCCTCACAGTGTAGCGTAATGCACAATTAGGGGGAGGTTTGAGTCATAGCTAACCAAAATGTGTGTTTACGTGTGTGTGTATGCGTGTGTGTGCATGTACATGTACATGTGTGTGTGTGTGTGCGTGCGTGTGTGTTCTCATAGGACACGGTGAGCCCAGAGGAAAGCGTTGTGGGACCCCCAGACCCCCCGGATGTGGAGTTTGAAGGCCCGGGGGACTATGAGGAGTCCTTCTATGCAGAGTGGTGGCAAGAGCCCAAAAGCAAGGGGGACATAGGAGAGCCTGCGGAGTGACCTAGACCTGCACCAGGACCTGCACCAGGACCCACACCAGGATGCATGCCAAAGTCTGGATAGGCTGCGGGTAGACTGGACTCTGGTCAGAACCACCCACAAAAGGGATGTTTTACAAGTCAAATCCAGCCCCGCCCACCCCAATTCAGCCCCACCCAATTCAATCCAGCCCCACCCAGTCAAATCCAGCCCCGCCCCCCCAATTCAGCCCCACCCACTCCAATCCAGCCCCGCCCAGTACAATTCAGCCTCGCCTCCAATTCAGCCCCACCCAATTCAATCCAGCCCCACCTAGTCAAATCCAGCCCCACCCACTCCAATCCAGCCCCGCCCAGTACAATTCATCCTCGCCTCCAATCCAGCCACACCCACTCCAATCCAGCCCCACCCCGTCAAATCCAGCCCCACCCACTCCAATCCAGCCCCACCCAGTTCAATCCTGCCCCACCCAGGCCAATTCAGCCACACCCACTCCAATCCAGCCCCACCCAGTCCAATTCATTACATTACATTACATTACATTACATTACAGGCATTTAGCAGACGCTCTTATCCAGAGCGACTTACACAACTTTTACATAGCATTTTTACATTGTAGCCATTTATACAGCTAGATATATACTGAAGCAATTTCGGTTAAGTACCTTGCTCAAGGGTACAACGGCAGTGTCCTACCCGGGAATCGAACCTGCGACCTTTCGGTTTCTGCCACAGCCATATCACCATCTACAATAAACACAAAACGAGACGGCAATAATGATTCAAGCTATTGCTTTTTGAAGCTTCTGTTTACATGTTCATAGTCCATATCCGATCTGTGCCACTGTGACGTGTGCCACTTTTACCAGGCTGTGTAAACGTAGCCCAGCTTTCCCCAGTCCAGCCCAGACAGAGAGAAAATCATGAAGGAGGACGCATCCACATAGACGCCTGACCTCCTTCCTCCATCTCTACAGAAGGAAGTAGCAGAATGATCCAGCCTGTTTATTCAGCCAAAGTTATTTCTCATTCATTTACACACTCTGACCGAAGGACCGGGGTTTTTTTCAGCTTGAAAGGTGTATTATAATTATTGCCTTTGTTGTTATCTTTATTTAATTGTTAATCCCGATTGTGCCTTGGCCCTATGTTAGAGGGCAATGTTCTGTGAAGCAGTTTTGCATTGAATGAGCTGTTCTGTCTCGCACAGTGCCAGAATTCTGTCTGTATTCTTGCAGTCCTCTGTCAGGCAGTTATATGCAAAATGTGTCAACTGAGGATGGAAAAAATAAAGTGGCATCCTGCTTTAGTGGGCTGTTATTCTTTGAGAGTCTGTTTGCTTCAAAACAACTGGTAAACTTTTACCAGTGATGGAAAATGGTAACTAAGGATTAAGGAAATTCTCTAGAAGGCAGCAGCATTTTTGAGCTAATTGTTCATACATGGAAACATATATTTCTTTACTCCTGTTTACTCCTGTCTGCTCCTGTTTACTCCTGTTTATTCCGGTCTGCTCCTGTTTATTCCGGTCTGCTCCTGTTTACTCTTGTTTATTCCTGTCTCCTCCTGTCTCTTGTTTATTCCTGTCTCCTCCTGTCTCCTCTTGTTTATTCCTGTCTCCTCCTGTCTGCTCTTGTTTATTCCTGTTTGCTCCAGTCTGCTCTTGTTTATTCCTGTTTGCTCCTGTTCAGAAGGGCCAGTTGTGTGTGTTTGTGCTCTTTGCTCCTCTGTGAGTTTGGGAGAGAGCAGACCAGCATGCATCTCCAGTACGCACGTGACCTTCCGCTGCTTTTAATCGTGCAGCCTCTTTGTGCCGCTCACACCAGAGCTGGAAAGCCCAGGGGTCAGAAAGTAAAAGTCCTGCTATTATTTTCTTCCACCCATGAACTCTGCCAGCTCATTTCACAGATCAGTTCTACTTCCTGGCTGAAGAATTGTGCTCATCACCAAATCCAGGTGATTGGAACAAAACACTGGTGGTCTTTGACTTTCTGGACTTGGATTTCCCCGATTGATTCAGAGCAGACTGCATGTGCTGCTTGTGGAGCCCATGGGAGTGCACAGAGGGCATCGCTGGTGTGCAGCGACACTTTAGCCTGCTGATCCAGTTATGCTGGCACAGTCACAGACCAGATTCAATACCAGACTGGGGGTGTATTTATCTATGTATCTGTATCTAATCTATCTATGTCTATAGTGATTCTGTTGTATAAGCCACCCAGCAGCCCCAGAATACATATTTTTAATGTGCTTCTGTCCCATGCCGTGACCACCCTGGTAAGGCCAGAAGAGCTGGACACAAGGAGATGCGAGAATTCCAGATAGCTCTGGAGATTTAATATTCACTAGCGAGAGAGCGTATTCGCACGAACATGAACAAACAAAAAAATCCTTTGCTCGTCATCCGCACGGGATTGGGGTTAAAACAAAAAACTGAAACAACAAAGAGACAATAAATGAAATTATAATTTGTCGCTTTTCAGTCCGTCTCTGCCTTGCCGTGCTCTCTCTCTCACTGTCGTGGGGGATCCCCGGTCTCAGTCGCCTACTGTGGAAAGAAGCACACCTTAAAATCCTGGGCTGATTCGTAACATCATCCAGGTGCATGCCTACTTAACCAGGTCCTCTAATTGCTCTGAATTCCTCCTTCAAACTGAGCCATGCCACAGCTCCCCTTTTGATGGACTTCAGTACTGCACACACCCAATATTCATCCACAAAATTGATTGACAAACACGTTTCACATTTTAAATTTTATTTTCTCATTTTACGTGTCACTCATTCATTTCATTTGGAAGTTTAAAGTCCCTTCTTGTCCGCGACCTTTTCCTGAAAAGATGGGCCGCCTTTCTGTTGGTCTTGCTCTTCCATCGATTCAGAGGAATTTTCATGTGATCTAAAAGGAACCTAAACCCCTATACAGAATAACAGTGCATTCATTGAAAACAACTAAAATTGAAATACTGATTTCTGTTCACTATTTATGAACTGAAATATCTGCCACGCTCTTTCCCAAACAGTCAACCGCAAAGAGAGTCATGTACAATATATACATTTCCCTATATACTGTACATGTTGGCACCTGGATATGAGCAATTTCTGGTGTTTAAACTATCGACACATGTACAATTCTGAGCTACAGAGCTGTGCTAGATATATCTAGACAGGTGTGTTCTAGAATAACAGATCATACTCAACTCCATCTGTATAACATTTTTTGTATATATTATTATGTTTTACACATTATTTCTTATGTATGCACACTATGTACAAGGTAATGTATGCACGGGTGCATTTGAGCACACTTAATGCTTAACACCTACTCTTTGTGCTCATTTTTTAAAGTGTCATGATTTTGCAGCACCAGTAGGTACATGATAGTTCAAAAACAAAAACAGACAGTAGAGATTTGGGTGGAAGTGGGGTAGCAGTGCTGTTGACTAGATAGAAAAGAGATTTGGGGAGGGATGGGGTAGTGATGTTGATTATAGGAAAGACATTTGGGGAGGGATGGGGTAGTGCTGTTGACTAGATAGAAAGGAGATTTGGGGAGGGATGGGGTAGTGATGTTGATTATAGAAAAGAGATTTGGGGAGGGGTGGGGTAGTGCTGTTGATTATAGAAAAGAGATTTGGGGAGGGGTGGGGTAGTGCTGTTGATTATAGAAAAGATATTTGGGGAGGGATGGGGTAGTGCTGTTTATAGGAAAGAGATTTGGGGATGGATGGGGTAGTGATGTTGACTAGATAGAAAAGAGCTTTGGGGAGGGATGGGGTACTGCTGTTGACTAGATAGAAAAGATATTTGGGGAGGGATGGGGTACTGCTGTTTATAGGAAAGAGATTTGGGGATGGATGGGGTAGTGATGTTGATTATAGGAAAGACATTTGGGGAGGGGTGGGGTAGTGTTGACTAGATAGAAAAGAGCTTTGGAGAGGGATGGGGTAGTGCTGTTTATAGGAAAGAGATTTGGGGATGGATGGGGTAGTGATGTTGATTATAGGAAAGACATTTGGGGAGGGGTGGGGTAGTGTTGACTAGATAGAAAAGAGCTTTGGGGAGGGATGGGGTAGTGCTGTTGATTATAGGAAGGAGATTTGGGGATGATGGGGTAATGCTGTTGACTAGATGGAAAAGAGATTTGGGGAGGGATGAGGTACTGCTGTTGGTTCAGTAGTATTGATGCTGGTTACAGTCAGAAGAGAGATTTGGTTGAATGAGGTATACAAGTAATGCTGGAATAACATTCAGACAGCACAACAGTTTGGATGTGGGTGAGGTACTAATACTGATTTTGGAGGTGGGAGAGGGGGAGTACTTTAATTTCGTAAATCCATTGGCTTAAGAATCATTTTGGTTCAAATGCAGCCTTTGGTTATGAATGAGAATGAGAACAAATTGATGTTAACCTTTTGCCTTATGGAGGTCTTTTGGGTGTAATTAAAAGGGAACCTGCATCATTTCAGTCCAGAGGTTTGTTTTGGGACATAGAAGCCTTTCAGAGATCTGCAACTCAGTTGCATCTGTGTGGATTATCCCACCAAGCAACAAACTAAACTGTTCAATCAGTCTCAGTCTTCATTAAATATTATTCCCGTCAAAAAATATGTAACTAATAAATATTACCTTGCATAAATATATGGCCTTTTGTCCAAAAATCTAAAGTGCTTTACATTACGAGGCTTCAGAAGTCCCTCATCCTCCTCCAAGTTTCAGAACAGTAGCAGAGGAGCCAAACTCCCTCTGAGAAGCATGTTCAGTCATTGCAGGGTGCAAGAGAACAGAATCGTCACACATCATACCAGGTGTGAGCCCCAGTCCCCAATATTAAACGTGCCCTCTGACCACGTTTCCCAGAATGCATTTTGCAGCCAGGCCTCATCATGAGTCAGATGTGGACACTGTGATGTGGTGAAAGGGGGGTCTTGAAGAGCATTTTTCTCGGCATGCAGTGATGTGCCGAACTGTTGGTCAAACTGTTTGTTGCTAACGAAACGTGAACTGCAAGCAAACCCCCATTTCTGCTCTGGAACCCTGGGAAACGTGTTAAACGGGGCTCCTCTAGCCAGCCTTGAAGCCTGAATCTCACATCCTGTGTCTGGCATTTTAAGGACAACTCAACCAAAACCATAATTTGGTATGTTCTGCTTTTAACCCAAACCATCTTCCTACTGTATCTGCAAAAGTCCATTTGAAGTGGTGATGTCACTGGGATATAGCTTCTTCCACCTTGTCATTTAAGTGCATAGAAGTGTGCGGGTGAGTCCTCTCCAATAGTGACAAATCCATAGTTATTTTAAGTACTTCTAAAGAAATCAATAATGGTTTGGTCTCTTGTGTTAATTTAATCTACGAACTGCAGCTAAATGTTCAGAATCCATTCTGTCCAGCAGGAGAAAGAGGAGGCCTTATACCCAGGTGACATAATTGTTGGGCGGTGCTTTGTCCATTTTCTTTAACATATGCTAAAACATAATATGTGACATATTAGAAATAAGAGGGATACATTATTCTGAACTTGGAAAACATATTAAATGACAATATGTTCATGGAAAAAAAGAGAGAACAGACAGCCCCCCTCCCCCTTTCATTTCTAAGAGCATTTCAGTATGGAGACACTAGTGATATATGAAAAAGATTCAGGCAACATATATACAAACAAATGTGCATGTATTCATCATACATACAGTATACGCATACTCCATGTCCTGTATAAAGTACATTTCTTATATTTTGCAGTGAACACATCATAAATGTACTGATTTTGTACTGAGCCGGCAGTCTAAGAGTGTGTATGTGTATTGTACACATTTCCAAATACTGGCAAACACACACATGCATCCACACTCTTCTATGCATGTTTACAGTGTAAGAAACTGCTGTGTTACTGCATGTTGACTGGTTACCTTAAGGTTTTCTTTTAAAAATCAGCATACATAAATAGCAATGACTAATTGTGGAATGTTAGTAGACAACACAAGAGGTTATAAGTCACTGAAGATGACCACTCCTACAGTGTCTCTAGGTCCAATGAGTATCGTCGTAGCAACACCACCCAGACAGCGTGCGTAATGCCCGTGAGGTTCAGACATCGTTTGAAACGGACTCCCAGCGTTCTGCCCTCCCCTCAGCACTGCTGGAAGCACTCTTCTTCCTAATGCATTTTTTTCACAATACATTTCCTTTTTTTCTTTGGAAACAGGACAATTTGTCATTTTAAAAGTAACTTTAAAAGAAGTTCTTCCTGATTGTGGTGAACACCATTTCATACAAACAGTGCCTACAAGTATCAAGTGCCTAGATCTAAGTTGCATTCAAACAGCCCAGACTATAGAAGTTTCCTCCACTCTGCTTGGTCTTTTGATTGGTTAGTGTCTCCCCCGAATGCTGGAGCTTCAGGCCTCAGAGGCATATAGTTTACCCACAAGTCTGTGCAGACGGATGGATGTTCAATTTAAAGGCAAAACAGAATGTTCTCTGCTCTGATGGTGGTTGTGCTCCAACGTGCAGCTCAAGACGTGACCTACACCCATTGAGAGGAAAGGCATATCCATTTCCAAATGGCATCAAGACTGTTTCCCCATTGCACTCTAACTAGGCAGTTCTGTTTATGTCGGCAGACAGACACTCTGTTCCCTTCCCCTGCTTGAAAAACTCTCTTCAGGACAGATGTTAGAGTGAGGGCACTTGAGAAGAATTCAGGGAGGAACGTGATTGGAGGACAGAGATACTCTCCCATCATTGGCTGTCCCAGGACCAACAAGCCAGAGCTCCAGCTTGTCATGATTCCTTCCCCTTGTACAGTAGCCACCACAAGTCTTAACAACAAATACTTTACTGCCAGACAGCGATGTATCATTGAATTAACTGGTTTAAGTGAGTCAGTCCAGTAATAAGGACTGTGGGATAAGTCTCCACAGAGCCGGTCCGGCAGTAAGGACTGATGGGATAGGTCTTCACAGAGTCCGTCCGGCAGTAAAGACTGATGGGATAGGTCTCCACAGAGTCCATCCAGCAGTAAGGACCATGGGATAGATCTCCACAGAGCCAGTCTGGCAGTAAGGACTGATGGGATAGGTCTCCACAGAGCCAGGAAGGACCGATGGGATAGGTCTCCACAGAGTCCGTCCGGCAGTAAGGACTGATGGGATAGGTCTCCACAGAGTCCGTAAGGACAGTGGGATAGGTCTCCACAGAGCCGGTCCGGCAGTAAGGACTGATGGGATAGGTCTCCACAAAGCCGGTCTGGCAATAAGGACTATTGGGATAGGTCTCAACAGAGCCAGTCCGGCGGTAAGGACTGATGGGATAGGTCTCCACAGAGTCCGTCCAGCAGTAAGGACTGATGGGATAGGTCTCCACAGAGTCTGTCCAGCAGTAAGGACTGATGGGATAGGTCTCCACAGAGTCCATCCAGCAGTAAGGACTGATGGGATAGGTCTCCACAGAGCCGGTCCGGCAGTAAGGACTGATGGGATAGGTGTCCACAGAGCTGGTCCGGCTGTAAGGACTGATGAGTCTCTACTGAGTTGTTTGCCTGATGCAGCTGGAGTTGACACTGAAGCATGTTCATCTTTTCCACTGTGGATTAATCAATATCTGCATTACCTTAATCCACCAGCTGAGGCCACTGCTGCCTAGGGGGACAGATATCTGTTGCCTTCTGAAGGCTGCTGTTTGGATGACAGTGTGCAGTGGGAGTGGCTGTGTTGCACAACCTGACAGTGGCAGCCCCTGGCTGGAGTGATTGGCAGTCAGGTCTGGTTGGAATGCTTGGAGGGAGGGGCCTCAGATGGCCGGGGGAGAGGGAGAGGGACAGAGAGAGAAGGGAAAAGCAGAGGAGAGAAAGAGTGAAGGGGGGAAAGAAGGAGGGGCAAACTAGAAAAGAAAAGCATTGTGGGAGATTTTGAATGAGGAAGACTTCTTTTTCTTCTTCTTTTATGTGAATAGGACACAGTGACAGATATCCTATCCCCCACCAGATCTGAAGAGAAAGAGAGAGGAGAGACAGAGAGCTTAGCCCAGACAGGAAATGACAGAACTGAGGCTAATACAGGAGGATGCAAAATCAGGCTAGCTGATGGGAAAGAAAATATCAAAAACTAGCACAAAAAAAAACAATAAGTACATACTCATCACTCAAAAAAGCTTCAAAGCACGATGTATTATACCAAAAATGTCACCATATAATCCATATCAGACAACTGACACTTTTCTGTCATCGTTTGTGTGCATAGTTACTGAGTTTCATTCAAATTCCAAAAACGTACAGAATATTTACAGCTCTAACCTTCTACACCACAAAGCTATTTTATGCTGCAGGCCCAAATTCAACACTTTAACAGAAGCACTTTTCTTGTGATCTATCACAGGTCATGCCAAAACAGTTCATACAGTATGTGAGGTGAAATGTACTCATTCACTGTTTAAAGAATCTTTCATATGAAAAGAAATTTCATACCATAATCAATACCGGCAATTAACTTTAAAACAAAACACTTGACTAACAGAAGTAAGGATAGATATTAATATATGACAATCATTGGTATTGCCATGTTTTACGTTTGTACAACAAAAAGCTTCAGTCCAACAAATTGCAGTCCACTGTTAGCATACAATTCCATAGGAGAAAAGCCATTTCCTGTTCTTACACTGCTGGGTTCTGCGAGCTGTTGTGAAAAGTGAGCCCTAATCGCACATCAAATACAAAGCTAATATGCCTTTGAGCCCCTGCCCTGCTGGGACCGTCTGAGATATGGGGCAGCAGATCTGACCGGTGCATGGTGATGATGTCATGGGCCAGCAGATCTAACAGGAGCATGGTGATGATGTCATGGGGCAGCAGATCTGACAGGTGGGGCAGGTTTAGGCGTGGGGTTAGAGATGAGGTAAGTGGTGCGGCAGGTTCAGGAGTGGGGCAGGTTTAGGGGTGGGGTTAGGGATGAGGTAAGGGGTGGGGCATGTTTAGGGCTAGGGTTAGGGATAAGGTAAGGGGTGGGGCAGGTTTAGGGGTGGGGTTAGGGATGAGGTAAGGGGTGGGGAAGGTTTAGGGATGGAGTTAGGGATGAGGTAAGGGGTGGGGAAGGTTTAGGGTTGGGGTTAGGATAAGGTAAGGGGTGGGGCAGTTTTAGGGGTGGGGTTAGGGCTGCAGGCAGACACTTCACATCCATGGCTGTTGTGCAGAGTCGTACCTTCCTCTTCGAATGTTCCTTTATCCCAGGATAAACAGCAATAGCGTGGAGAGAGAGAATGAGAAAGAGTCAGGGTTAGAGACAGGAATCACAGGGCAGGTGGTGTCAGGAATGGGCACTGGGCAGGTGTAGCCAGGGACAGTGACAGGGGTCTAATTCAAGCACACCCGACAGGCCAGGGATACTTCCCTTTTTGGAACTTTTATTTATTTCAGTTTTATTGTATGTTATGCTGAGCATGAGTAGCTGTGTCTGTTATCAGGCCTTATACGATACTTTGAGTCAGATTTCACATCGATTTTTCTATCAAATAATTTATTAGAGTGTAAAACAACACTACCAACAATAACTAAAGTTGTGCTTGTAGAACATTCCTTAATTTTAGCATTGTTACGACAGGGGCTGGGGCTAACACAGAGAATCCTTCACCAGTTCATTGCTGAGACATGCAATCACAGGGCTGAAATGTGATTGGTTGGTCAGATTAGTTCTAAGGGAAGTAAAAGTTGTTGTGTGCACTTGTTCACATGTGGCCACTCACCAAGTGCATTCCAGAATACTTCCACCCCCCCCCCCCGATAAGTGCAAGGGTGCAAGGGCCGATCCGTTTCAGGATTTTGTGCCAACTTCTGTTCTTAATTATTTAATTAGCTCAATCAAATCTTTATCTGACATTTGTATAAGCACCAGCTACAGCCACAGGCTGAAAGTGTATCCTAAAGTCTATACTGTGTTCAAGTACAGCAGTGAACCAGCATAGATTATAGAGCTGTCTGGAAACTATACTAAAGTAACAGGATGGGACACAAAAACCAGCACACAGACTGGCCCTCTAAGGTCAATTAAGGCCCCTCCCCTCAATTAGTGTCTCACACTTATGGGGGGATGAAGCATCATGAAACCAAATGTAGGAGGGGATACATTAAGCTATTAGTGACACATGGATTTGTGTGACAAACCAATCATTGTGTTTTTCTGCGTAGAGCACGTTTAATGGATTCAAACAGGTCAGTGATTGACAACTTAGCGTAGCTCCTCCTATTACTGGATTCATGAAGCCTCATTTTCTCATCATTGGCACACAGATGGGCTGAGCGCTAATCTGAGATCAGGGCTGGCTGAGGTGAGCACGGAACCACCCAGAATCACCCGGAACCACCTGGAACCACCCAGAATCACCCGGAACCACCCGGAACCACCTGGAACCACCCAGAATCACCCGGAACCACCTGGGACCACCCAGAACCATACCATAAACTTCTGTCCACCTAACACTCTATTTCTCCTTTGGACATAAAGGAGCTTTACTCCCTGTTCAGAATAGACCAATCAGAGGACAAGAGTGCACTCAGCTGGTGCCAGAAGAGGTCTTTCTGTATATTGAACCATTCATGTAGCATGGTCATCTACTTCACTCAGCAAAGTAGATGCACATCCTATGCTGTGAAGCCTTGAATGGTTCATGGAGGCACATTGCCCATGCTAAATGGACAGTGGCTTAGTTGGAGCACACTGCCCATGCTAAACGGGCAGTGGCCTGGTTGGAGCACATTGCCCATGTTAAACGGCTTTTCACTGTGTGTGTGCAGCATGTGTGTGACTGTGTGGGTGTAGCATGCTTGTGACTGTGTGTGTGTGCAGCATGTGTGTGACTGTGTGGGTGTGTGTGTGTGCAGCATGTGTGTGACTGTGTGGGTGTAGCATGTTTGTGACTGTGTGGGTGTGCAGCATGTGTGTGACTGTGTGGGTGTAGCATGTTTGTGACTGTGTGGGTGTGTGTGTATGACTGTGTGTGTGTGCAGCATGTTTGTGACTGTGGGTGTACAGCATGTTTGTGACTGTGTGTGTGTGCAGCATGTGTGTGACTGTGTGTGTGTAGCATGATTGTGACTGTGTGGGTGTGCAGCATGTGTGTGATTGTGTGTGTGTGCAGCATGTGTGTGACTGTGTGTGTGTGCAGCATGTGTGTGACTGTGTGGGTGTAGCATGTTTGTGACTGTGTGGGTGTGTGTGTGTGCAGCATGTTTGTGACTGTGTGGGTGTGTGTGTGTGACTGTGTGTGTGTACAGCATGTTTGTGACTGTGTGTGTGTGCAGTATGTTTGTGACTGTGTGTGTGTCCAGCATGTGTGTGACTGTGTGGATGTAGCATGTTTGTGACTGTGTGGGTGTGTGTGTGTGTGAGACTGTGTGGGTGTAGCATGTTTGTGACTGTGTGGGTGTGCAGCATGTGTGTGACTGTGTGGGTGTAGCATGTTTGTGACTGTGTGGGTGTGTGTGTGACTGTGTGTGTGCAGCATGTTTGTGACTGTGTGGGTGTGTGTGTGTGTGAGACTGTGTGGGTGTAGCATGTGTGTGACTGTGTGTGTGTGTGTGAGACTGTGTGTGTGCAGCATGTTTGTGACTGTGTGGGTGTGTGTGTGTGTGTGAGACTGTGTGGGTGTAGCATGTGTGTGACTGTGTGGGTGTGTGTGTGACTGTGTGTGTGTGCAGCATGTTTGTGACTGTGTGGGTGTGCAGCATGTTTGTGACTGTGTGTGTGTGTGTGCAGCATGTGTGTGACTGTGTGTGTGCGCAGCATGTGTGTGACTGTGTGTGTAGCATGTTTGTGACTGTGGGTGTAGCATGTTTGTGACTGTGTGTGTAGTATGTTTGTGACTGTGTGGGTGTGTGCATGTTTGTGACTGTGTGGGTGTGTGTGTGTGACTGTGTGTGTGTACAGCATGTTTGTGACTGTGTGTGTGCAGTATGTTTGTGACTGTGTGTGTGTCCAGCATGTGTGTGACTGTGTGGATGTAGCATGTTTGTGACTGTGTGGGTGTGTGTGTGTGTGAGACTGTGTGGGTGTAGCATGTTTGTGACTGTGTGGGTGTGCAGCATGTGTGTGACTGTGTGGGTGTAGCATGTTTGTGACTGTGTGGGTGTGTGTGTGACTGTGTGTGTGCAGCATGTTTGTGACTGTGTGGGTGTGTGTGTGTGTGAGACTGTGTGGGTGTAGCATGTGTGTGACTGTGTGTGTGTGTGTGAGACTGTGTGTGTGCAGCATGTTTGTGACTGTGTGGGTGTGTGTGTGTGTGTGAGACTGTGTGGGTGTAGCATGTGTGTGACTGTGTGGGTGTGTGTGTGACTGTGTGTGTGTGCAGCATGTTTGTGACTGTGTGGGTGTGCAGCATGTTTGTGACTGTGTGTGTGTGTGTGCAGCATGTGTGTGACTGTGTGTGTGTGCAGCATGTGTGTGACTGTGTGTGTAGCATGTTTGTGACTGTGGGTGTAGCATGTTTGTGACTGTGTGTGTAGTATGTTTGTGACTGTGTGGGTATGCATCATGTTTGTGACTGTGTGTGTGTGCAGCATGTTTGTGACTGTGTGTGTGTGACTGTGTGGGTGTGTGTGTGACTGTGTGTGTGTGCAGCATGTTTGTGACTGTGTGGGTGTGCAGCATGTTTGTGACTGTGTGTGTGTGTGTGCAGCATGTGTGTGACTGTGTGTGTGTGCAGCATGTGTGTGACTGTGTGTGTAGCATGTTTGTGACTGTGGGTGTAGCATGTTTGTGACTGTGTGTGTAGTATGTTTGTGACTGTGTGCATGTTTGTGACTGTGTGTGTGTGTGTGTGTGTGCAGCATGTTTGTGACAGTGTGTGACCGTGTGTGTGTGTAGCTTGTTTGTGATTATATGTGTGTAGCATGTTTGTGACTGTGTGTGTATGCAGCATGTTTGTGACAGTGTGTGTGTGTGTGTAGCATGTTTGTGACTGTGTGTGTGTGTGTGTGCAGCATGTTTGTGACTGTGTGTGTGTGACTGTGTGAGCGTGCAGCATGTTTGTGACTGTGTGGGTGTGTGTGTGACTGTGTGTGTGTAGCATGTTTGTGACTGTGTGTGTGTGTGTGTGACTGCGTGGGTGTGCAGCATGTTTGTGACTGTGTGGGTGTGTGTGTGACTGTGTGTGTGTGTAGCATGTTTGTGACTGTGTGTGTGTGCAGCATGTTTGTGACTGTGTGGGTGTGTGTGTGACTGTGTGTGTGCAGCATGTTTGCAACTGTGTGGGTGTGTAGCATGTTTGTGATTGTGTGTGTGCAGCATGTTTGTGACTGTGTGTGTGTGTAGCATGTTTGTGACTGTGTGTGTGTGCAGCATGTTTGTGACTGTGTGTGTGTGCAGCATGTTTGTGACTGTGTGGGTGTGCAACATGTTTGTGACTGTGTGTGTGTGCAGCATGTGTGTGACTGTGTGTGTAGCATGTTTGTGACTGTGTGTGTGTGCAGCATGTGTGTGACTGTGTGTGTAGCATGTTTGTTACTGTGTGTGTAGCATGTTTGTGACAGTGTGTGACCGTGTGTGTGTGCAGCATGTTTTTGATTATATGTGTGTAGCATGTTTGTGACTGTGTGTGTATGCAGCATGTTTGTGACAGTGTGTGTGTGTGACTGTGTGGGTGTGCAGCATGTTTGTGACAGTGTGTGTGTGTGACTGTGTGGGTGTGCAGCATGTTTGTGACAGTGTGTGTGTGTGACTGTGTGGGTGTGTGTGTGACTGTGTGTGTGCAGCATGTTTGTGACAGTGTGTGTGTGTGACTGTGTGGGTGTGCAGCATGTTTGTGACAGTGTGTGTGTGCAGCATGTGTGTGACTGTGTGTGTAGCATGTTTGTGACTGTGTGTGTGTGTGACTGTGTGGGTGTGCAGCATGTTTGTGACAGTGTGTGTGTGTGCAGAATGTGTGTAGCATGTGTGTGACTGTGTGTGTAGCATGTTTGTGACTGTGTGTGTCTGCAGCATGTTTGTGACTGTGTGTGTGAAGCATGTTTGTGACTGTGTGTGTGTGTGTGTAGCATGTTTGTGACAGTGTGTGTGTGTGTGTGTAGCATGTTTGTGACTGTGTGGGTATGCATCATGTTTGTGACTGTGTGTGTGTGCAGCATGTTTGTGACTGTGTGTGTGTGACTGTGTGGGCGTGCAGAATGTTTGTGACTGTGTGGGTGTGTGTGTGACTGTGTGTGTGCAGCATGTTTGTGACTGTGTGTGTGTGTGTGACTGTGTGGGTGTGCAGAATGTTTGTGACTGTGGGTGTGTGTGTGTGACTGTGTGTGTGTGTAGCATGTTTGTGACTGTGTGTGTGTGCAGCATGTTTGTGATTGTGTGGGTGTGTGTGTGACTGTGTGTGTGTAGCATGTTTGTGACTGTGTGTGTGTGTGTGTGTGTGTGTGTACAGCATGTTTATGACTGTGTGTGTGTGTGTGTGTGACTGTGTGGGTGTGCAACATGTTTGTGACTGTGTATGTGTGTGTGACGGTGTGTGTGTGTGTGTACAGCATGTTTATGACTCTGTGTGTGTGTGTGTGTGTGTGATGGTGTGTGTGTGTGTGTGACTGTGTGGATGTGCAACATGTTTGTGACTGTGTGGCTTTTCATCATGGGAAAGTTGTTCTGGAGAGCCCATCTGATGCAGACTTGATTAACATCCCTGCCTTGCGTAGGTCACACCCACCATCCCTGTCCCACCACTCAGCCCCTATCACCGCCTTGTGCTCTGCCCCCGTGCTCATGCTGGCATGCACAATCAGCCAATAAACATCCAAGGCATACATGCAGGGCGGGGCTTAACAGAGAGGGCACTGTGGGGTCCCTGGCAGGCTCAGTCTGGAGTGTGTGTGTGATTGTCTCTATATGTGTGTCTGTAAGCATGACTGAGCGTGCAAGCATGTGTGTGTGTATGTGTTTGATTGTGTGCATGTGTGTGTGTGTATGTGTTTGATTGTGTGCATGTGTGTGTGTGTGTATGTGTTTGTTTGTGTGTGTTTGTGTGTGTGTGTATGTGTTTGTTTGTGTGTGTGAGTATGTGTTTGATTGTGTGTGTGTGTGTGTGTGTGTGTGTATGTGTTTGATTGCGTGTGTGTGTGTGTAACTGAGATGTAATGGGAAGGACAGTGTGCCCAATTCCATAGTGGAGTTTCCATATCTACGTTGTTCCACTCAATCACATTCTGAGGTGCTTTTTTTGTAGTATCTGAAAATTATTTAAGATTTTAATTTAAAAAAAAACACTTATGAAACGAAACGTGTCTTCATGCCAACTCAGCGTATGGAAACTCCCAAAGGGCACAGTGTGATGTGAGCTCAGAAGAAGGCGTTTGTGTTAGTTGGAGGAAGATGGACGTTTTGGCCTTTTAATTAGTCCCCATGCAGGCTTAAGCCCTGATATCACAACGCAAGGAAGAGCTAAGCTGATCTTAATTATATATGTTAAAAGTTTGTGTATCGTAAATATCAGCATTGTTTTTTTCTATACACTATGATTTATACTTCCCTCACAATTTTAGGTTTGAAGACATTTTATGTGAAAAAACCCCAGATGTGGTGGTGTGGTAATAGCTGTTTGGCCTTTCGAGAAACTTTGCCGCTGGTCTGACGGGGATATCACAGTGACAGGATGGACGAACAGGCTGCTGGCCGTCTGCGGTTGCGGTAAACCACCAGCAGAGGGCGGTGTGGAGACAGCGGCCCTGCTCTGGAGGAACGCGCTGGCGTGTGCTGTGCTAGCCCCGCCCACCCCGGCATTCCGTATGCCAAGCAAGTGAGAGAGAGAGTCTGGGGCGCCATGGAGAAGCAGACAGGTACACAAAGACATGCCAGATCTCTTACTTAAATCCCCATCCTGTCCCCCCTAGGACTATAGCTGCCAGCAGAATAGCGCCTGCAATGGACCCTATAATGATATTGGTGCCACTGGGACCTGCGTAAAGGAAGGGGGGGAGGCAGGGGAATGGGGGGGGACGGGACGGAGACAACACCACCAGACGCACATCAGAGGACAAAAGAAACACTGTACATCTCATCAAACAACCACCGGTCCCCCCACAACCGAGAGAGAGAGAGATAGAGATAGAGAAAGAGAGAGAGAGAGAGGGAGGTAGACATAGAGAGAGAGATAGGGAGAGAGAGAGATACAGAGAGACAGACAGGGACAGAGAGAGAGTGAGAGAGAAAGAGTAGGAAAGATAGGAGGTGGGGGGGAGAGCGAGGGAGGGTAAAAATACATAACAGTGAAAAGAAAAGGAGTGTCTTCCATTACTTCAGCCCGCCTTCCCCCCTCTCTCTCTGTCCAGCGCCCTCTTGCGTGGGGCGGGGGCCATCGGTGTGGGGGTAAAATTAAGGACACGGTTACTTCAGGATGGAAAAGAAGACAAGCAAAGTGAGCACTCCAGCAGACCTGTGTGTAACCAGCCTCTGACAGGAAGCAGCTGTGCTGTGATCAGACCTGGGTCAAACCCCTTACACAAACCCTTTACACAAACCCTTTACACAAACCCCTTACACAAACCCTTTACACAAACCCCTTACACACACCCTTTACACAAACCCCTTACACAAACCCTTTACACAAACCCCTTACACACACCCCTTACACAAACCCTTTAGACAAACCCCTTACACAAACCCTTTACACAAACCCCTTACACAAACCCTTTACACAAACCCCTTACACAAACCCTTTACACAAACCCTTTACACACACCCTTACACAAACCCTTTAGACAAACCCCTTACACAAACCCTTTACACAAACCACTTACACACACCCCTTACACAAACCCTTTACACACACCCATTACACAAACCCTTTACGCAAACCCCTTACACAAACCCTTTAGACAAACCCCTTACACAAACCCTTTACACAAACCCCTTACACAAACCCTTTACACAAACCCTTTACACAAACCCCTTACACAAACCCTTTACACAAACCCTTTACACAAACCCCTTACACAAACCCTTTACACAAACCCCTTACACAAACTCTTTAACTGGCCCAAAATTCAGGAAAAGGTACCTAATGCTATATGTACGTTTCGCTCTGTGCGTTTTTCTGAAAATTCTCAGTATCTGCAGGACAGTTGATGTGATAAATGTAATTTCAAGTAGGTGCATGTCTGCATATTTCAGTGTTTCTTTGTATATGTGTGATTGTGTATTTCATTTTCTAAATAGTGCTGTAAAAGTACAATTAATGACCCAAGCCTTTAAATGGCTACACTGCACGTAAGTCCCAGCTCTGGTTGGAGACTGGCATCCCAGTGTTGGATGGAGACTGGCATCCCAATGTTGGTTAGAGACTGGCATCCCAGTGTTGGTTGGAGACTGGCATCCCAGTGTTGGTTGGAGACTGGCATCCTGGTGTTGGTTGGAGACTGGCATCCCAGTGTTGGTTGGAGACTGGCATCCTGGTGTTGGTTGGAGACTGGCATCCTGGTGTTGGTTGGAGACTGGCATCCCAGTGTTGGTTGGAGACTGGCATCCTGGTGTTGGTTGGAGACTGGCATCCCAGTGTTGGTTGGAGACTGGCATCCTGGTGTTGGTTGGAGACTGGCATCCCAGTGTTGGTTGGAGACTGGCATCCTGGTGTTGGTTGGAGACTGGCGTCCCAGTGTTGGTTGGAGACTGGCATCCTGGTGTTGGTTGGAGACTGGCATCCCAGTGTTGGTTGGAGACTGGCATCCTGGTGTTGGTTGGAGACTGGCATCCCAGTGTTGGTTGGAGACTGTTTCTCACTGCTGTGTACACCTCATTCTAATTTAGGCTGTTGCTATTTAAACTACCACATAGGTTTTCACAGTCGCAAGACAGCATTTTGAATTGCATGATGAATATGATAAAAGACTAGAACTAGAACTGCATTTATTAAAACACTTGAGCAGAGTTGTGGGTGGTAGAGGGTCCAGACATTTTGTAGAGGTGGTCTTAATCACATGTGAGATGTGGCCTACTAGTGTACCCCGATGTGGATCTATTCACAGTAGCTCAGGAACACTCACAAGAGTCCAGTTTACCAGGCCAGTTTATGTGGCCTGTTCAGTTTCTCATGTGTGCATGCCTTGCCTCTCACCCAAATGGTTCTATTGTTGAATAATTTTGGTTGTCAAAAACTTTTCACATAAGTAATAATTAATAATTATAATAATTATTTTTTTATGTGCTGGCTGTTCATTACACGTCTAGCGTATGGGTGGTGTGTTCATCTACACATACCAGCAAATATAAATTTGAAATCCAGCTGTCTCTGGTGGAACACCAGTTATACATGTAAGCTTATAAGCTACCACACGCAAACTGCTCCAGCAGCACACTGACAAACTGCTTCCCCGTTATTGTGGTAATGCATGACCCCCACCCAACAATTCAGAGAGACGGGCTCCTTTCACAGGTTTTGGCCTGGATTCACAAAGCACCTCTGGGCAGGAGTGCTGCTCCAGGGTCAGCCTTCCCCTGTTCACATCTGACTCTGATCCACCCTGAGCCAAAGGGCCAGACTGATCTTAGATCAGCACTCCCGCTCTATTGGAATACAGGCTTGGGTGTTTAAAATGTGAATTTGGCCCGGGTCTGGTTACAGTGCAGGAACTTTATATGGTAGCTATGGAAACAGCATGAGGTCACAGTAGAGAGGAGGGAGACAAGATCTGCCAGGGGGAAAACATGGAGGATGTGCTAGACTGCAGGGAGGGGGTGCTGCAGGGAGGGGGGGCTGCAGGGTGGGGGGTGGGGGTGCTGCAGGGTGGGGGGGTGCTGCAGGGCAGGGGGGTGCTGCAGGGTGGGGGGTGGGGATGCTGCAGGGAGGGGGGGCTGCAGGGTGGAGGTGCTGCAGGGGGGATGCTGCGGGGCGGGGGGGTGCTGCAGGGTGGGGGGGTGCTGCAGGGTGGGGGGATGCTGCAGGGGGGGAGTGCTGCAGGGGGGGATGCTGCGGGGGGAGATGCTGCGGGGCAGGGGGGTGCTGCAGGGCAGGGGGGTGCTGCAGGGTAGGGGGGGGTGCTGCAGGGTGGGGGGGTGCTGCAGGGGGGGGGGTGCTGCAGGGTCGGGGGGTGCTGCAGGGCAGGGGGGTGCTGCAGGGTGGGGGTGCTGCAGGGTGGGTGGGAGGCATGCAGGGTGGGGGGGTGCTGCAGGGCAGGGGGGTGCTGCAGGGTGGGGGGGGGGCTGCAGGGTGGGGTGCTGCAGGGTGGGTGGGGTGCTGCAGGGTGGGGGGTGCTGCAGGGTGGGGGGTGCTGCGGGGCAGGGGGGGGCTGCAGGGCGGGGGGGGTGCTGCAGGGTGGGTGGGGTGCTGCAGGGCGGGGGGGGGGTGCTGCAGGGTGGGTGGGGTGCTGCAGGGTGGGGGGGTGCTGCAGGGTGGGGGGGTGCTGCAGGGTGGGTGGGGTGCTGCAGGGCAGGGGGGGTGCTGCAGTGGGTGGGGTGCTGCAGGGCAGGGGGGTGCTGCAGTGGGTGGGGTGCTGCAGGATGGGTGGGGTGCTGCAGGGCAGGGGGGTGCTGCAGTGGGTGAGGTGCTGCAGGGCAGGGGGTGCTGCAGGGTGGGGGGTGGGGGTACTGCAGGGTGGGGGGGGTGTTGTAGGCTGGGGGTGCTGCAGGGCAGAGAGGAGGTGCTGCAGAGCGGAGGGGGGGGGGGGTGCTGCAGGCTGGGGGTGTTGTAGGCTGGGGGTGCTGCAAGGTGGGGTGCTGCAGGGTTGGGCGCTGCAGGGCAGGGGGGGAGGCGCTGCACGGCGGGTACAGACCCTTCTTCTCTGTTCCGTCCCGGGGTTTGGGTTCAGGGATGGGGTCGTAAAAACTGCAGTCTTTGCCAGTGTAGTCTCTGTCACAGATACACTTCACCTCATTACTGCAGGTCTGAAACAGAGAGAAGTGGGAGGCGATCAGTACAGACCATAAACAAATACTGTTCACACAGTATAGCTGAAATATAAATACTATTCACAGCAGTGTAACTGAACAAAATACTGTTCAAGAGTATAGCTGAACTATAAATACTGTTCACAGCAGTTTATCTGGAGTATAAATACTGTTCACAGCAGTATAGCATAACTATAAATACTGTTCACAGCAGTTTATCTGGAGTATAAATACTGTTCACAGCAGTACAGACCATACACAAATACTGTTCACAGCAGTATAGCATAACTATAAATACTGTTCACAGAAGTTTATCTGGAGTATAAATACTGTTCACAGCAGTACAGACCATACACAAATACTGTTCACAGCAGTATAGCAGAACTATAAATACTGTTCATAGCAGTTCAGCTAGAGTATAAATACTGTTCACAGCAGTACAGACCATATACAAATATTGTTCCCAGCAGTATAGTAGGACTATAAATACTGTTCACAGCAGTTTATCTGGAGTATAAATACTGTTCACAGCAGTACAGACCATAAACAAATACTGTTCACAGCAGTACAGCAGAACTATAAATACTGTTTACAGCAGTTTATCTAGAGTATAAATACTGTTCACAGCAGTACAGACCATACACAAATATTGTTCACAGCAGTATAGCAAAACTATAAATACTGTTCACAGCAGTTTAACTGGAGTATAAATACTGTTCACAGCAGTATAGCAGAACTATAAATACTGTTCATAGCAGTTAATCTGGAGTATAAATACTGTTCACAGCAGTATAGCAGAACTATAAATACTGTTCATAGCAGTATAGCAGAACTATAAATACTGTTCACAGCAGTTAATCTGGAGTATAAATACTGTTCACAGCAGTACAGACCATATACAAATACTGTTCACAGCAGTACAGCAGAACTATAAATACTGCTCACAGCAGTTTATCCAAAGTATAAATACTGTTCACAGCAGTATATCTGGAGTATAAATACTGTTCACAGCAGTTTATCTGGAGTATAAACACTTCACAGCAGTACAGGCCATACAGAAATATTGTTCACAGCAGTATAGCAGAACATTAAATACTATTCACAGCAGAGTAACTGAACTAAATACTGTTCACAGAAGTACAGACCATACACAAATACTGTTCACAGCAGTATAGCAGAACTATAAATACTGTTCATAGCAGTTTATCTGGAGTATAAATACTGTTCACAGCAGGATTGCAGAACTATAAATACTGTTCACAGCAGTTTATCTGGAGAATAAATACTGTTCACAGCAGTATAGCTGAACTATAAATACTGTTCACAGCAGTTTATTTGGAGTATAAATACTGTTCACAGCAGTATAGCAGAACTATAAATACAGGTCACAGCAGTTTATCTGGAGTATAAATACTGTTCACAGCAGTACAGATCATACACAAATACGGTTCACAGCAGTATAGCAGAACTGTGAAAATACTGTTCATAGCAGTTTATCTGGACTATAAATACTGTTCATAGCAGTATATCTGGAGTATAAATATTGTTCATAGCAGTTTATCTGGAATATAAATACTGTTCACAGCAGTATAGCAGAACTATGAATACTGTTCACAGCAGTTTATCTGTAATATAAATACTGTTCACAGCAGTATAGTAGAACTATAAATACTGTTCACAGCAGTTTATCTGGAGTATAAATACTGTTCACAGCAGTATATCTGGAGTATAAATACTGTTCATAGCAGTTTATCTGGAGTATAAATACTGTTCACAGCAGTATAGCTGAATTATAAATACTGTTCACTGCAGTTCATCTGGAGTAGAAATACTGTTCACAGCAGTATAGCAGAACGATAAATACTGTTCACAGCAGTTTATCTGGAGTATAAATACTGTTCACAGCAGTATAACAGAACTATAAATACTGTTCACAGCAGTTTATCTGGAACATAAATACTGTTCACAGCAGTATAGCTGAACTATAAATACTGTTCACAGCAGTACAGACTATAAACAAATACAGTTCACCGCAGTATAGCAGAACTATAAATACTGTTCACAGCAGTTTATCTGGACCATAAATACTGTTCACAGCAGTATAGCTGAACTATAAATACTGTTCACAGCAGTACATACTATAAACAAATACAGTTCACCGCAGTATAGCAGAACTATAAATACTGTTCACAGCAGTTTATCTGGAGTATAAATACTGTTCACAGCAGTATAGCTGAATTATAAATACTGTTCACTGCAGTTCATCTGGAGTAGAAATACTGTTCACAGCAGTATAGCAGAACGATAAATACTGTTCACAGCAGTTTATCTGGAGTATAAATACTGTTCACAGCAGTATAACAGAACTATAAATACTGTTCACAGCAGTTTATCTGGACCATAAATACTGTTCACAGCAGTATAGCTGAACTATAAATACTGTTCAAAGCAGTACAGACTATAAACAAATACAGTTCACCGCAGTATAGCAGAACTATAAATACTGTTCACAGCAGTTTATCTGGACCATAAATATTGTTCACAGCAGTATAGCTGAACTATAAATACTGTTCACAGCAGTACATACTATAAACAAATACAGTTCACTGCAGTATAGCAGAACTATAAATACTGTTCACAGCAGTTTATCTGGACCATAAATACTGTTGACAGCAGTATAGCTGAACTATAAATACTGTTCACAGCAGTACAGACTATAAACAAATACAGTTCACCGCAGTATAGCTGAAGTTTAAATACTGTTCACAGCAGTTTATCTGGACCATAAATATTGTTCACAGCAGTATAGCTGAACTATAAATACTGTTCACAGCAGTACATACTATAAACAAATACAGTTCACTGCAGTATAGCAGAACTATAAATACTGTTCACAGCAGTTTATCTGGACCATAAATACTGTTCACAGCAGTATAGCTGAACTATAAATACTGTTCACAGCAGTACAGACTATAAACAAATACAGTTCACCGCAGTATAGCTGAAGTTTAAATACTGTTCACAGCATGTTATGGTTCCCTGACCTTGTGCCCTAGTGGCTGAATGTGGTGTTGCGACATTTGTTTGATTGTCTTCCTAATAGGAAATGGGTGTCACCTGGAAGGGGTCCTACTTAAGGGGCCCTCTGGCTGATGCTCTCTCTCTCTCCATTCAGAGGACAACCTGCAGTCTGGCTACACTGCGCATTTTTGTTCTTTTGTAGTGTTCTTTAATTAAAGAGATTTTTGAATTGCGACTATTTTGCGTGATCTCGTTTATGTTGCGACTGGCCAGGGGCTGATCGTAACACAGCAGTACAGACTATTAACAAATACAGTTCACCGCAGTACTGTAAATACTGTTCACAGCAGTATAGCTGAAGTATAAATACTGTTCACAGCAATATATCTGAGTTATACATACTGTTTACAACAGTATACCTGGAGTATAAATGTTCACAGCACTATTTTAAGCATAATAGTGTTCACAGCAGCAGTATATCTGGAGTATAAATACTGTTCATAGCCGTTTATCTGGAGTATGAATACTGTTCACAGCAGGATTGCAGAACTATAAATACTGTTCACAGCAGTTTATCTGGAGAATAAATACTGTTCACAGCAGTATAGCTGAACTATAAATACTGTTCACAGCAGTTTATTTGGAGTATAAATACTGTTCACAGCAGTATAGCAGAACTATAAATACAGGTCACAGCAGTTTATCTGGAGTATAAATACTGTTCACAGCAGTACAGATCATACACAAATACGGTTCACAGCAGTATAGCAGAACTGTGAAAATACTGTTCATAGCAGTTTATCTGGACTATAAATACTGTTCATAGCAGTATATCTGGAGTATAAATATTGTTCATAGCAGTTTATCTGGAATATAAATACTGTTCACAGCAGTATAGCAGAACTATGAATACTGTTCACAGCAGTTTATCTGTAATATAAATACTGTTCACAGCAGTACAGTAGAACTATAAATACTGTTCACAGCAGTTTATCTGGAGTATAAATACTGTTCACTGCAGTTCATCTGGAGTAGAAATACTGTTCACAGCAGTATAGCAGAACGATAAATACTGTTCACAGCAGTTTATCTGGAGTATAAATACTGTTCACAGCAGTATAACAGAACTATAAATACTGTTCACAGCAGTTTATCTGGAACATAAATACTGTTCACAGCAGTATAGCTGAACTATAAATACTGTTCACAGCAGTACAGACTATAAACAAATACAGTTCACTGCAGTATAGCAGAACTATAAATACTGTTCACAGCAGTTTATCTGGACCATAAATACTGTTCACAGCAGTATAGCTGAACTATAAATACTGTTCACAGCAGTACAGACTATAAACAAATACAGTTCACCGCAGTATAGCTGAAGTTTAAATACTGTTCACAGCATGTTATGGTTCCCTGACCTTGTGCCCTAGTGGCTGAATGTGGTGTTGCGACATTTGTTTGATTGTCTTCCTAATAGGAAATGGGTGTCACCTGGAAGGGGTCCTACTTAAGGGGCCCTCTGGCTGATGCTCTCTCTCTCTCCATTCAGAGGACAACCTGCAGTCTGGCTACACTGCGCATTTTTGTTCTTTTGTAGTGTTCTTTAATTAAAGAGATTTTTGAATTGCGACTATTTTGCGTGATCTCGTTTATGTTGCGACTGGCCAGGGGCTGATCGTAACACAGCAGTACAGACTATTAACAAATACAGTTCACCGCAGTACTGTAAATACTGTTCACAGCAGTATAGCTGAAGTATAAATACTGTTCACAGCAATATATCTGAGTTATACATACTGTTTACAACAGTATACCTGGAGTATAAATGTTCACAGCACTATTTTAAGCATAATAGTGTTCACAGCAGCAGTATATCTGGAGTATAAATACTGTTCATAGCCGTTTATCTGGAGTATGAATACTGTTCACAGCAGGATTGCAGAACTATAAATACTGTTCACAGCAGTTTATCTGGAGAATAAATACTGTTCACAGCAGTATAGCTGAACTATAAATACTGTTCACAGCAGTTTATTTGGAGTATAAATACTGTTCACAGCAGTATAGCAGAACTATAAATACAGGTCACAGCAGTTTATCTGGAGTATAAATACTGTTCACAGCAGTACAGATCATACACAAATACGGTTCACAGCAGTATAGCAGAACTGTGAAAATACTGTTCATAGCAGTTTATCTGGACTATAAATACTGTTCATAGCAGTATATCTGGAGTATAAATATTGTTCATAGCAGTTTATCTGGAATATAAATACTGTTCACAGCAGTATAGCAGAACTATGAATACTGTTCACAGCAGTTTATCTGTAATATAAATACTGTTCACAGCAGTATAGTAGAACTATAAATACTGTTCACAGCAGTTTATCTGGAGTATAAATACTGTTCACTGCAGTTCATCTGGAGTAGAAATACTGTTCACAGCAGTATAGCAGAACGATAAATACTGTTCACAGCAGTTTATCTGGAGTATAAATACTGTTCACAGCAGTATAACAGAACTATAAATACTGTTCACAGCAGTTTATCTGGAACATAAATACTGTTCACAGCAGTATAGCTGAACTATAAATACTGTTCACAGCAGTACAGACTATAAACAAATACAGTTCACCGCAGTATAGCAGAACTATAAATACTGTTCACAGCAGTTTATCTGGACCATAAATACTGTTCACAGCAGTATAGCTGAAGTATAAATACTGTTCACAGCAGTACATACTATAAACAAATACAGTTCACCGCAGTATAGCAGAACTATAAATACTGTTCACAGCAGTTTATCTGGAGTATAAATACTGTTCACAGCAGTATAGCTGAATTATAAATACTGTTCACTGCAGTTCATCTGGAGTAGAAATACTGTTCACAGCAGTATAGCAGAACGATAAATACTGTTCACAGCAGTTTATCTGGAGTATAAATACTGTTCACAGCAGTATAACAGAACTATAAATACTGTTCACAGCAGTTTATCTGGACCATAAATACTGTTGACAGCAGTATAGCTGAACTATAAATACTGTTCACAGCAGTACAGACTATAAACAAATACAGTTCACCGCAGTATAGCAGAACTATAAATACTGTTCACAGCAGTTTATCTGGACCATAAATATTGTTCACAGCAGTATAGCTGAACTATAAATACTGTTCACAGCAGTACATACTATAAACAAATACAGTTCACCGCAGTATAGCAGAACTATAAATACTGTTCACAGCAGTTTATCTGGACCATAAATACTGTTCACAGCAGTATAGCTGAACTATAAATACTGTTCACAGCAGTACAGACTATAAACAAATACAGTTCACCGCAGTATAGCTGAAGTTTAAATACTGTTCACAGCATGTTATGGTTCCCTGACCTTGTGCCCTAGTGGCTGAATGTGGTGTTGCGACATTTGTTTGATTGTCTTCCTAATAGGAAATGGGTGTCACCTGGAAGGGGTCCTACTTAAGGGGCCCTCTGGCTGATGCTCTCTCTCTCTCCATTCAGAGGACAACCTGCAGTCTGGCTACACTGCGCATTTTTGTTCTTTTGTAGTGTTCTTTAATTAAAGAGATTTTTGAATTGCGACTATTTTGCGTGATCTCGTTTATGTTGCGACTGGCCAGGGGCTGATCGTAACACAGCAGTACAGACTATTAACAAATACAGTTCACCGCAGTACTGTAAATACTGTTCACAGCAGTATAGCTGAAGTATAAATACTGTTCACAGCAATATATCTGAGTTATACATACTGTTTACAACAGTATACCTGGAGTATAAATGTTCACAGCACTATTTTAAGCATAATAGTGTTCACAGCAGCAGTATATCTGGAATATAAATACTGTTCACAGCAGTATCTTGAGTATAAATAATATATAAAGGATACTGGGTGTGTCCCATTACTCTTCACTCCTCACCTCCTTTCCTTCACTCACCTACTACCAGTCATCTCCTACCCTGAAGTATGTGAAGGAGAGTAGGAGACGAGTTTGAAGCAGTTTTGCCAATACAGTTCTGTGACTTTCGCTCGTCTCCTCCAATATCGAGACACTGGAGGGAGATAATCGGTTTCCAGGGTACGGTGAAGACGAGGTGGCAGTGGAGGAAAGGTGGATGCATTTTTCGGGTATTGGGACGCACCCTATGTGTACGTGTGTCCTGAAGGATCATGAGCAAATGTGTCCTGCAGAATTATGGATAATTGTCGTGGCAGAGGCCCTCACCCCGTGGCCGGAGCAGATGTGGAAGGGGGAGGAGCTGGGGCAGTTGCTGAGGTTGAAGGCAGTCAATGGAATGCAGCGGCGATCCAGGCACATCATGTTGGGCCCGCAGGGTGTCCCGTCCTCCACGTAGCCCAAATCTGAACCGTCCTCGAGCAGGGCGTGGCCCCCACTGGGCACATGCAGAGAGAAAGAGAAAATATCACATTAAGACCAGGCCTGATTTCCTCAACTATCTTCTTCTCTAGAAACTGAACTACAGGCCTGAGGTCCTCAACCATCCTCTTCTCTAGGGACTGAACCACAGGCCTGAGTTCCTCAATCACCCTCCTCTCTAGCTGCTGAACTACAGGCCTGAGTTCCTCAATCATCCTCCTCTCTAGGGACTGAACTACAGGCCTGAGTTCCTCAATCATCCTCCTCTCTAGGGACTGAACTACAAGCTTGAGTTCCTCAACCATCCTCCTCTCTAGAAACTGAACTACAGGCCTGAGGTCCTCAACCATCCTCCTCTCTAGGGACTGAACCACAGGCCTGAGGTCCTCAATCACCCTCCTCTCTAGGGACTGAACTACAAGCTTGAGGTCCTCAATCATCCTTCTCTCTAGAAACTGAACTACAGGCCTGAGTTCCTCAATCATCCTTCTCCCTAGAAACTGAACTACACGCTTGAGTTCCTCAATCATCCTCCTCTCTATCTGCTGAACTACAAGCTTGAGTTCCTCAACAATCCTCCTCTCTAGGAACTGAACTACAAGCCTGAGTTCCTCAATCATCCTCCACTCTAGGGATTGAACTACAGGTCTGAGTTCCTCAATCATCCTCCTCTCTAGGGACTGAACTACAAGCTTGAGTTCCTCAATCATCCTCCTCTCTAGGGACTGAACTACAGGCCTGAGTTCCTCAATCATCCTCCACTCTAGGGATTGAACTACAAGCTTGAGTTCCTCAATCATCCTCCTCTCTATCTGCTGAACTACAGGTCTGAGTTCCTCAATCACCCTCCCCTCTAGCTGCTGAACTACAGGTCTGAGTTCCTCAATCACCCTCCTCTCTATCTGCTGAACTACAGGTCTGAGTTCCTCAATCATCCTTCTCTCTAGGGACTGAACTACACGATTGAGTTCCTCAATCATCCTTCTCTCTAGGGACTGAACTACAAGCTTGAGTTCCTCAATCCTCCTCCTCTCTATCTGCTGAACTACAGGTCTGAGTTCCTCAATCATCCTCCTCTCTAGGGACCGAATTGAACTAGCTTCAGAGCACTTTCCAGAAACCCATGGAAAATAAACGGGTTATATCTCAGTCACTTTGTCCACTTTGTCTATGGTCTCATTCCTCCCTCCCCCCCTCCCTCCCTCACCGGCAGTCCAGGTATTTGTTCTGGTGGTAGATGGTCTGGCTGGTAACCTCTCCCTGAAGGTCTCCAAAAGCTGGTTTAACCGTCATGTTGGCGCACATGAGCAGCCCACACAACACATCCCTGAGAGAGAAGAAGAGAGAGAGGGAGGGTAAGCGAGGAGGTCAGAGAGAGAGAAGGTCATGTGAAAGGGTGAGACAGGAACGTCACTAAATGACTGAGGTCATGTTAAAAGGTGAGACAGGATATCAGTAAATGACTACGGTCATGTTAAAGAGTGAAACAGGAACGTCAGTAAATGACTGAGGTCATGTGACAGGGTGTCAGTAAATGACTGAGGTCATGTGACAGGGTGTCAGTAAATGACTGAGGTCATGTGACAGGGTGCAGGATGAGAGGAGGTCTAGGCACGGGGACTCACTGCTTGCTGCACTGCAGCCAGCCCTGCCCACTGGAGTCCCGGCCGCAGTTGCCCTTGTCCGAACCCTCCGCGTTCAGCTTCTCGTAGCAGAAGCGGTCCGCCGAATCTGAGGAAGCACACACACAACAGTCAGCCAGAACACCAGCTGGGTAGTGCAGTCCAGCCGGGTAGTGCAGTCCAGCCGGGTAGTGCAGTCCAGCCGGGTAGTGCAGTCCAGCCGGCTAGTGCAGTCCAGCCGGGTAGTGCAGTCCAGCCGGCTAGTGCAGTCGAGTTGGGTACTGCAGGCCTCCAGAGGGCACATGATCCAGAGCAGGTTTATCAGGCCCTTTCCTCCACAGCTGAGCTGCAGCACGTCTGTCCCTCCAGTGAGGGGATTCACACTCATCCCAGTCTGCTGCTGCTGCTGCGTGTTCATCTGCACAAACGCTTAGCTGCTGGAGCACGGACATCTGATGAATCAGTCTTCAGATTAGCTGGGGTCTCTCCCCTGTGCCCCTGTCTGCTATGGGCTCTTAGAAACAGGCCTCGGTGCCCTCTTGGTGAAATTGCACTTGTATTACTAAGAGTATGACTGATATACTCCACTAGTGTTAGAGTGTCTACTAAGTGACTGTAATGTAATGAAATAAATCCAAGCTTTTTCACTTGAGCAGCTACATGTGTGTATGCATATTCTGAAGCTCACGTTTTCACTCCTTCACTGAGTGAGCAGATGCTCCAGAGTAACAAATATATCCTCCTTCACTGGATGCCAAAAATGTTCTGAGCACTGAATGCACTAAGCAGCCACAGCCCTTAAAGTAGTTTCATCGGTTGTTTTAGAAACTTTGCATTTTAGTTACAACCAGGTGAATACTTGTTGGAATACAGTACGTTTTCCCATGACAGAATGATACGGATAAAGGGGACATTTTAGGACTAGTAAAATGTGCTCACCATGACCCCACAGTCCCCTACACTGCCCGTCCCGGGTTCGGCACCGCCCCCCATAACACCGGCCCTGAGAGAGAACGAAGGGGAGGAGTTAAACAGACATGCACACACACACTCACACACACTGTCTCTCACATGCACACTGGCACACTGTCTCACACACAAGCGCGCTCATGCACACACACAACACACACACACACACATGTGCATGCACACACTCATACACATGCACATTCACACTCCCTCTCACTCACGTGTGCACACACACACACTTTCTCTCACACACATGCACATTCACACTCTCATACACACGTGCACACACACACACACAGACTTACATATACATGCATACACACGCACATACACACACAAATACATACTCTCTCTCTCATACACATACATATTTGCATACTCTCTGGCATACATAAGCACACACACACACACACACACACACACACATCTGCCTGGAAAAGCTGGTCAAAAGCAGACATAAAAACAGTTACCTGGTTGTTGTCACAAATGTACCCGTCCAGCTTGTGAACATTGTAAGGACACTATAGTGGGGACAAGAGAAAAGCTGTTGATAAAGGGATATACTTTTCACAGATTAAAGAGGACTACATTTCCCAGGAGTCCTCTGCATGGCACCCATACCTGGCTGGAGTCTCCTGAGCAGGTCTCTGGGACGTCGCATTCATTTACTGCCTCTCTGCACACCACCCCTCTCTGTTCATACTGAGACACAACACAGCAGAGTCATGCACCGAAGGCTACACACTGCTCTGTGAAATATTAGACCATACACTGAGGACACAGAAGGCTACACACCGCTCTGTGAAATATTAGACCATACACTGAGGACACAGAAGGCTACACACCGCTCTGTGAAATATCAGACCATACACTGAGGACACCGATGAGAAATACTGCTGCATTATTCACTTGAACAGCTGACTCATTACTAGCGCAGTGTCCCCCCTGTAATTGTAAGGCATTAAAACTATATCCCTAACAGCCACACCCACCTGCTCCTAACGATCACCATAACAATGCTACTTTTATCACCAGCACACCCACCTGCTCCTAACGATCACCATAACAATGCTACTTTTATCACCAGCACACCCACCTGCTCCTAACGATCACCATAGCAATGCTACTTTTATCACCAGTCAAGTACCAAAAACATTTTACTCAGTGCAGCTCAGACTAACCGTGTCAGATATTATAGTAGATATTACACTGTACTGAATTTGCTAGCACAGCGGTTGTCTACCCTGGTCCTGGGGAATCTCCACTCATGTTGGTTTATTTTTAATCTTAATTGCAATTCATGAAGTATAAAGAAGTCTTAATTGTTCAATTATGTCTTTAATATAAAAATTTACTGTCAAATGATTTACTGTTAATTCAACATTACATCAGAAACATATATAATGAATGTTCCATGTTAACTTATAGACATTTAACCAGTCAGCTCACTTGTCAGAAAACGAATCATTCTATAATGTTCTGTGGCAAATTGCTCCTTTCAAAATATGATGTACCAGCAAGTTTCTCAGAAGATAATATCAGTGAGTCACTGAATAAGACATACTACTGAGTAAGATATACCACTGAGTAACTGAATAAGACATATTACTGAGTAAGATATACCAGTGAGTCACTGAGTAAGATATACCAGTGAGTAACTGAGTAAGATACCAGTGAGTCACTGAGTAAGATATACCAGTGAGTCACTGAGTAAGATATACCAGTGAGTAACTGAGTAAGATACCAGTGAGTCACTGAGTAAGATATACCAGTGAGTCACTGAGTAAGATATACCAGTGAGTGACTGAGTAAGATACCAGTGAGTCACTGAGTAAGATATACCAGTGAGTCACTGAGTAAGATATACCAGTGGGTAACTGAGTAAGACATACTAGTGAGTCACTGAGTAAGATATACCAGTGAGTCACTGAGTAAGATATACCAGTGGGTAACTGAGTAAGACATACTAGTGAGTCACTGAGTAAGATATGCCAGTGAGTAACTGAGTAAGATATACCAGTGAGTAACTGAGTAAGATATACCAGTGAGTCACTGAGTAAGATATGCCAGTGAGTAACTGAGTCACTGAGTAAGACATACTATTGAGTCACGGAGTAAGATATGCCACTGAGTCACTGAGTAAGATATGCCAGTGTGGTATCAGTGGTAAATGTAAGAAGAGCTGTTCACCCTGCAGCTCCGACAGCAGAGTCCGTTGCTGCACATGGCATCATGGGAAAGCGTGCACTTTTTACAGCAGGATCCACCATTTCGGGAACACTCCTGTGGGTAAACAGGAAGAGCAAGGTCACCGCACCGTTTTTCACCCTTACAACATTACTGTACCACAAGTCTAACACATCCCCTTACAGCATTACTGTACCACAGACTAACACATCCCCTTACAGCATTACTGTACCACAGTCTAACACATCCCCTTACAACATTACTGTACCACAGTCTAACACATCCCGTTACAGCATTACTGTACCACAGTCTAACACATCCCCTTACAGCATTACTGTACCACAGTCTAACACATCCCCTTACAGCATTACTGTACCACAGTCTAACACATCCCTTTTCAGCATTACTGTACCACAGACTAACACATCCCCTTACAACATTACTGTACCACAATCTAACACATCCCCTTACCACATTACTGTGCCACAATCTAACACATCTCCTTACAACAACTGTAATGTTATGATTATGTTTATTATGTCAGTGAGATTAGACTCATATTGGTCCTGAATAAATGGAAGTAACTGTTCTCTCAGTGCCACATTGATTATGACCACCCTACACGAAAGCATTCTTTTACTGCAGAGATGAGTATCTTTAAATATTCAAATGCCCCCCATCCACAGAACACAGGGTAGTTGCCCAACGGTTTCGGCAATGTGCCAGTGATGTCATCCATACATCACAGCCTTCTGGCAACAAGCAGCGGCTCATTCCCTTATTAAGTGCCTATACTGCAGTACAGCAGTGGTCTGTGGCATGACTTCATCTGCTGTCCTTCTCGGGGAAAACTTTACTGCTGTAGCTTTCACCTCCTTTTATCTGGGAATAGTGCTGTGATGCCAGGCTGAACTCACCAGTTGAGAGCCACAGTCACACTCCTCCCCCATCTCCACAAAACCGTTTCCACATTCCGGAGGGTCCAGCAACTGTAACCAATGGATGAAGAAAGTAAGTAAGAGATTGAGGAGGGGGAGTTATTGGGAAGGATGGAACAGGTAAGGAAGGAGGAAGAAAAGGAAGTAAATTAATATCTGAATCTGGAAAAACAAGGGTGTTAGTAAAAACATACATGGGGTGCAGCTAGTTGTCCAGAAGGGCCTTCATGCTTTAACTGACTTCCCGTTCCCACTGGACTCCACTAGCCCAACCCACTCAAACAAAGCCAGTTATGTCTGTTCATATTGCACTGACTGATTTAGGAGCAGTTTGCAAAAACCAATTCTAGCCTGAACCATCATGAAAAGTGAGCTAAAGCTAATCTAGGGTCAGAGCTTGAGTACTGCTGACCATCTATCTCAAGAGCATCTGAAAAGGGAAGTTGGAGTTCCAGAGGTTGGTGTCCTGTAAGCAGTCTGGAAGCACATTATAGTCTGTGTTACTGTATAGATCAGTAGTAGGAATCATGGAATAATTATATTGTGTAGGTGATCAGGAATCCACATACTGCTTTATTATGCAAGGTTATGAGCAGCCTGGTCAGGCTCATAGTGCTGTAAGGTTATGAGCAGCCAGGTCAGGCTCATAGTGCTGTAAGGTTATGAGCAGCCAGGTCAGGCTCATAGTACTGTAAGGTTATGAGCAGCCTGGTCAAGCTCATAGTGCTGTAAGGTTATGAGCAGCCTGGTCAGGCTCATAGTGCTATAAGGTTATGAGCAGCCTGGTCAGGCTCATAGTGCTGTAAGGTTATGAGCAGCCTGATCAGGCTCATAGTGCTGTAAGGCTATGAGTAGCCTGGTCAGGCTCATAGTGCTGTAAGGTTATGAGTAGCTTGGTCAGGCTCATAGTGCTATAACCTTATAACCTTATAGTGCTGTAAGGTTATGAGCAGCCTGGTCAGGCTCATAGTGCTGTAAGGTTATGAGCAGCCTGGTCAAGCTCATAGTGCTGTAAGGTTATGAGCAGCCTGGTCAGGCTCATAGTGCTGTAAGGTTATGAGCAGCCTGGTCAGGCTCATAGTGCTGTAAGGTTATGAGCAGCCTGGTCGGGCTCATAGTGCTGTAAGGTTAAGAGCAGCCTGGTCAGGCTCATAGTGCTGTAAGGTTATGAGCAGCCTGGTCTGGCTCATAGTGCTGTAAGGTTATGAGCAGCCTGGTCAGGTTCACAATACCGTAAGGTTATGAGCAGCCCTATAGGGTTATAGTACTGCAAAGTTATAAGCAGCAAGGTCAGGCTTATAGTGCTGTAAGGTTATGAGCAGCCTGGTCAGGCTCATAGTGCTGTAAGGTTATGAGCAGCCTGGTTAGGCTCATAGTGCTGTAAGGTTATGAGCAGCCTGGTCAGGCTCATAGTGCTGTAAGGTTATGAGCAGCCTGGTCAGGCTCATAGTAGTGCAAGGTTAAGAGCAGCCTGTATCAAGAAGGAACACAATTGCAATGCCCCCCATACCTTGTTGGGCTTGTTGAAGAGACAGCTCCCGCCCCCTCTCTGCAGGAATCGGGCATATTCTTCCACACTGCATCGGGAGAACTTTCGCGGGATGTAGAACCTGCCGGAAACATGCAGGAATGATGAATGAGGGACACTTATCTGCAGTTTTTATAAATGGATCAGTATTACAAGAGATGGAGTGACCGGCGAA